>NC_069691.1:33325067-33452567 GCF_023699985.2 Odocoileus virginianus
AAAGAATTATAAGACAGAAAACAATTTTTAAAAATGGCAGTAGTAAGTCCTTACCCATCAGTAATTACTTTGTGTGTAAATGCATTAAATGCTTTAATTAAAAAACCTAGAGTGACTGAATGAATAGAATTTATATCAGACAAAATAGATTTTAAGCCAAAACTGTCAAAAGAGACAAAAAGGTCATTATATAATGACAAAAGATCCAATTTATCAGAAAGGTTAAATAATTATATAATGAAATATGCCCTTAACATCACAGCACCTAAATGTATAAAGGAAACATTGACAAATCTGAAGAGAGAAATAGCTAATAGTACAATAATAGTAGGAGACTTCAATACCCCACTTTCAGTAATGGAGAGACTATCTAGATAGACCATCAATAAGAAAATAGTGGACTTTAATGGCACTACTGACCAAATGGAACTGACAGAATTATATAGCACATCTACTCAATAACAACAGAATACACATTCTTCTCAAGTGCCCGTGGAACATTTCAGAGTAAATCACATGTTAGGTAACAAAACAAGTATTAACAAATGTAAGAAAATTGAAGTCATATCTGTTTCTTTTCCAATGACAGTGGAATGAAACTAGAAGTAAATAACAGAAAACTGGAAAATACACAAAGATGTAAAAATTAGACAATACATTCTTAAAGAAACAATGACTTAAGAACAAATTAAAGGGAAGTAAGAAATCTGAGACAAATGAAATGACATGCAGCAAAAGTAATATTAAGAAGGAATTTTACATTGATAAAAAATCTACATTAAAAATGAGGATTAAAAAAAAATAACCTACTTTACACCCCATGGAACTTGGAATGGATAAGTAAACAGCCCAGGGGTAAGCAGGAGGGAAGACATAAAAATCGAACAGGAATAAAAGTAGAGATCAGAAAAGCGATAGGGAAAGCCCAACAAAACTAATAAGAGTTGCAAAAAAAATTCAGTGACACTAGGAGCTGATTTTGTGCAAAGATCAACAAAATAGACAAACTTTTAGCTACAGTAATTAAAAAAAAAGGCTTAAATAAAGTCAGAGATGAAAGAGGCAGCATAACGACTGATCCCACAAATACAAAGAATTCTGAGACACTATTGTGAACAAATTTATGCCAACAAATAGCATAACTTGGAAGAAGCCTATAAATTCATAGAAATAGACAACCTACCAAAACTGAATTCTGAAGAAATAAAAAAGTGAGACACCTATGAGTAAAGAGATTGAATCAGTAAGGAAAAACTCAAACAAGGGAAACTGTAGAAACAGATGGCTTCATTGTTGAGTTTTGCCTAATATTTAAAAACATATTAACACTTCTTAAATGCATCCGAAAGAATTGAAGCTGAGTAAACATGTCTAAACTCGTTTTATGAGGCCAACATTACCCTGATATCAAAGCTAGAAAAGACATATAAGAAAATAAAACTGCAGAGCAATATCTCTGATAAAAATAGATGTAAAAATCCTCAACAAAATACTATTATAGCAACTATGATAGCAACCTGAATTGAACAGTACTTTTAAAGGATCACACACCATAATCAAGTAGGATTCATTCTTGAGGTGTAAGGCTGGTTTGACTTACACAAATCAATAAAGGTAACACACTGCATAAACACAATGAAGTATAAAAATTATATGATCATCTCAATGCTGAAAAAGCATTTGACAAAATCCAATGTTTCATTGAATTACATAATAAAATCTTTCTACAAACTAGTTATAGGTGGAATTTACCTCATCATAATAAAGACCTAATGTGAAAATCGCACAACTAACAAATACTATTTAATAATGAAGAACTGAGAGCTTTTCCTTTAAGAGCAGAACAAGGAAAAGATGCCTACTCTCTGCATTTCTGTTCGACACAATATTGGAATTCCTAGCCAGAGGAATTAGGCGAGCAAAAGAAATGCAAGGCATCAAATTGGAAAGGAAGAAGATTTTCTTTAGAGATGACATATCTACATGTAGAAAACCCTAATGATTCCACAAAAAACTATTAGAATAAACAAATTTTGTAGTGTTGCAGTATACAAAATCAACATACAAAAATCAGTTATGCGTCTATATACTAGCAAACGACTGTCTTAAATCAGCTGTCCTTAAAATATCTTTAAAATATTGTCAGGAAGAATAACTTAGGCATAAACATAATAACAAAGGAGGTAAAAGACTTGTACACTGAAATATCAATGAAATAAATTTAAAACAAATAAATGGAACAACATCCTGGGTTCATAGAGTATTCATAGTTGAGAAACCTAATTATTGTTCAAATATCTCTAATATTCAGCAATCTACAGGTTTAATGCAGTCCTTATCAAAATCCCAATGTACTTTTCACAATAGAACAATAATAAAATTCATGTGGAACCAAAAACGAGCCCAAATATCTACAGCAGTCTTGAGCAAGAAGAACAAAGGTGGAGGCATTATATTTCAACACAGAGTGAATTAAAATCAACTCAAAATGAATTAAGGATTTAAGTTTAAGACCTGAAACTGTTAAACTTGTAGAAGAAAACATAAAGGGAGAGCTTCATGACGTTGATCTTGGAAATGACTTCTTTGAAAAATTTTCTGAAAAAATTAGAAAAAGAACTAACATGTGATTCATCAATCCCACTTCTGTGTATATATCTGAAGGGAATGAACGCATGGTCTCAAACAGATATCTGTACTTTCATGTTCATTGGAGCATTATTCACAGTAGCAATATCTGGAACCAATACAAGTGTTCACTGATGGATGAATAAATAAAAATGATTCTATATATATGTGTGTGTGTGTGTATGTGTGTGTGTGTGTGTATATATATATGCATGGGATATTATTAAGGTTTAAAAAGAGAAGGAAATCTTGCAATAACAACATGGATGAACCTGGAGAACATTATGCTGAAGAAAATAAGATAGTTCAGCTCAGTTCAGTTCAGTCGCTCAGTTGTGTCCAACTCTTTGCGACCTCATGAATCACAGCACTCCAGGCTTCACTGTCCATCACCAACTCCCGGAGTTTACTCAAACTCATGTCCATCGAGTCGGTGATGCCATCCAGCCATCTCATCCTCTGTTGCCCCCTTCTCCTCCTGCCCCCAATCCCTCCCAGCATCAGAGTCTTTTCCAATGAGTCAGCTCTTTGCATGAGGTAGCCAAAGTATTGGAGTTTCACCTTCAGCATCAGTCCTTCCAATGAACACCCAGGAATGATCTCCTTTAGGATGGACTGGTTGGATCTCCTCGCAGTCCAAGGGACTCTCAAGAGTCTTCTCCAACACCACAGTTCAAAAGCATCAATTCTTCAGTGCTCAGCTTTCTTCACAGTCCAACTCTCACATCCACACATGATCACTGGAAAAACCATAGCCTTGACTAGACGGACCTGTGTTGGCAAAGTAATGTCTCTGCTTTTTAATATGCTCTCTAGGTTGGTCATAACTTTCCTTCCAAGGAGCAAGTGTCTTTTAATTTCACGGCTGCAATCACCATCTGCTGTGATTTTGGAGCCCAGAAAAATAAAGTCAGCCATTGTTTCCACTGTTTCCCCATCTATTTGCCATGAAGTCATGGGACCAGATGCCATGATTTTAGTTTTCTGAATGGTGAGCTTTAAGCCAACTTTTTCACTCTCCTCTTTCACTTTCATCAAGAGGCTTTTTAGTTCCTCTTCACTTTCTGCCATAAGGGTGGTGTCATCTGCATATCTGAGGTTATTGATATTTCTCCCAGCAATCTTGATTCCAGCTCGTGCTTCTTCCAGCCCAGCGTTTCTCATGATGTACTCTGCATATAAGTTAAATAAGCAGGGTGACAATATACAGCCTCGACGGACTCCTTTTCCTATTTGTAACCAATCTCCTGTTTCATGTCCAGTTCTAAGTGTTGCTTCTTGACCTGCATACAGGTTTCTCAAGAGGCAGGTCAGGTGGTCTGGTATTCCCATTTCTTTCAGAATTTTCCATAGTTTATTGTGATTCACACAGTTGAAGGCTTTGGCGTAGTCAGTAAAGCAGAAATAGATGTTTTTCTGGAACTCTCTTGCCTTTTCGATGATCCAGCAGATGTTGGCAATTTGACCTCTGGTTCCTTGGCCTTTTCTAAAACCACCTTGAACATCTGGAAGTTCTCAGTTCACGTATTGCTGAAACCTGGCTTGGAGAATTTTGAGCATTACTTTACTAGCATGTGAGATGAGTGCAGTTGTGTGGTAGTTTGAGCATTCTTCGGCATTGCCTTTCTTTGGGACTGGAATGAAAACTCACCTTTTCCAGTCCTGTGGCCATTGCTGAGTTTTCCAAATTTGCTGGCATATTGAGTGTAGCACTTTCACAGCATCATCTTTCAGAATTTGAAATAGCTCAACTGGGATTCCAGTTACAGAAGGACCAATACTCCATGACTCCACTTGCATGAAGTATCTATGATAATCAAACTCATAGAAACAGAGGGTAGAACTGTTTTTTTGGGGAGGGAGGTCTGTTGGAGAGGGAGAAGTGGGGGAGATCTTGTTCAGTGCGTAGTTTCAGTTATGCAAGACAAATTCTAGAGATCTCCTGTACAGTATTGTACCTGTATTTAACAATACTGTATTGTGCACTTAAAATTTAAGAGGATAGATTTCATATTACATTTTCTTACCGCAATAAAAAATTTCATATGAAATACATGAGGAGAAACAAACAGGTCCTGATTTTATTAAAGGAATTTTAGCAACGAAAAGAAATTGCAGAAGTGTATATCACTTAAGGAAGACATTAATGAGTGGTGAGAAGTACTGTTTTTTGTTTTTTCTGTCTTTTTGTTATTTAAATTACTATGTTTGAGGGTAAATGTAATATATAATTTGGTTAAAAATAGATAAAAATATGTGACCATTCTGATTCTGAATGTGTCAACCTCTTAACTTAAAAATTGTATATGTTAGCATAGCAGATTTTGAGGCCTCTTATTTTGAAAATTTTTAAGTTACTTGAATAAATATCCTATATTAAGCAGCATTTATTAACCACAGATGTTTATTTTGTTATCTTCTGTGTGCCATTTGTTATAAACACCTTTTTCCTTTTTGGTTTATTTATTTGAAACCTGAGTGGTATAAAAGCTTCTTGAATAGTGATTATGAATGGGGACATAGTGTGGTAAGGCGGGGTGTCAGTTCTGAGGTTTTGTGTTGGTTCTAATTAGGGCAATAGTTTTACCAGGAGACCAGATCAATTTCAGCCACAAACTATGAGAGTAGGAAATTTTGGAAAGTTTGTTCATTGATCATAGTCTGGCAGCCTGTTTTTACATTGACTTTGAATAGTTTTAGACTCTTGAGTAATCCTAAAATGGATGGAGTATGTTGGCAGTCTTATAAATAAATATCCAGGATCTGTTTTGATTGTTTTAGGTAATTCCTGGTACATCCTTTTGAATCACTGAAATTGCCTCTGACTCTGGGTATATGACTTGAAACTAAGAACTATTTAGAAGGTCTAATTTATGCTTTTATTAGAAGGGAAAAAAAGGCTAGGCCATTTTTGCTTTTCTTCGGTGAGCTTCAAATAATCCTTCTAACTTGAAAGTGTAAAATTAAAATATGTTGTCAATTGTTAGAGTTAGTTACCCTGAAAACGAGCTCTTATTTTCTTTATATAGAAATATAGTGCTTCTGCTTCACTGTTGTGTAGAAAGTTGTTAATTAATGGATACTGAATATTATAATTTTAACATGGTTTCTTTCTATTGATTAATTGACTGATTTAGCTTCACATATTTATGGGATGTTTAGGAAAGACTCAGCAATGTACCAGGCTCTGTGAATACAGTGATGAACAGGGCAAATATAACCTATTGGTGCATAGAATTGTGGCCAAACCATACTTGTGTCTGCAATATAAGGAATATCAAACTGTATTTAAAATATTTTGTATATAATTATATCATTTCTTCAGACTTTTCTAATAAAATTCTGATACTGTTGTGGTAGAGACTGCTGGTGCTAACCAGCATCTGTACTCTTTTCTGGGGCATCCAGGAAGACTGTAGTTCCCAGTTTCCCTTACCTTTAGGTATGATATTTTGATTGAGTTCTGGTGAGTTGGCTGTGTGTGGGGGGGTGTATACTGGCATATCTTGTTTTATTGCACTTACAGATACTTCATTTTTTACCAATTGAAGGTTTGTGGCAACCCTGTGTCCAGCAAGTCTGTTGGCAGCATTTTGATGATAGCATTTGCTCATGCTTGTTATGGTGATGTGTGATCAGTGATCTTCAATGTTACTATCACAGTTGTTTTGGGGTGCCAATAGCTGTGCGTAAGATGGTGAATGTAATTGACAAATGATATGTGTGTTCTTACTGGACTTCCCGGGTGCACTAGTGATGAAGAACCCACCTGCCAATACAGGAGTCGTAACAGTCTCGGGTTCGATCCCTGGGTCGGGAAGATCCCCTGGATGAGGACCTGGCAACCCACTGCAGTGTTTTTGCCTGGAGAATCTCGTGGATAGAGGAGCCTGGCAGGCTACAGTCCATAAGGTCACACATAATTGGACAAGACTGAAGTGACTTTGCGCACACACACACGTATGTATTCTGACTATCCTTTTGACTGGCAGTTCCCCTACCTTTCTTCTCCTTGGGCCTCTGTATTCCCTAAGACACAACAATTTTGGAATTAGGCCAATTAAAAACCTTACAGTGGGCTCTATTTAAATGAAAGGAAGAGTTCCAGCTCTCTCACTTTAAATCAAAAACTAGAAATGATAAGCTTAGTGAGGGAGACATGTTGAAAGTTGAAATAGGTCTAAAGCTAGGCCTCTTGTGCTAGTTAGCCAACTTGTGAAAGAATTCTTTTTTTAAAATTTTTTTTAATTTTTTATTTTTATTTGTTGGAGGCTAATTACTTTACAACATTGCAGTGGTTTTTGTCATACATTGAAATGAATTAGCCATGGATTTACATGTATTCCCCATCCCGGTCCCCCCTCCCACCTCCCTCTCCACCCCATCCCTCTGGGTCTTCCCAGTGCACCAGGCCTGAGCACTTGTCTCATGCATCCAACCTGGGCTGGTGATCTGTTTCACCCTAGATATACATGTTTCGATGCTGTTCTCTTGAAACATCCCGCCCTCGCCTTCTCCCACAGAGTCCACAAGTCTGTTCTATACATCTGAGTCTCTTTTTCTTTTTTTGCATATAAGGTTATCATTACCATCTTTCTAAATTCCATATATATGTGTTAGTATACTGTAATGGTCTTTATCTTTCTGGCTTACTTCGCTCTGTATAATGGGTTCCAGTTTCACCCATCTCATTAGAACTGATTCAAATGAATTCTTTTTAATGGCTGAGTAATATTCCATGGTGTATATGTACCACAGCTTCCTCATCCATTCGTCTGCTGATGGGCATCTAGGTTGCTTCCATGACCTGGCTATTATAAACAGTGCTGCGATGAACATTGGGGTGCACGTGGAAAGAATTCTTGAAGTCAATTAAAAGTGCTACTCCAGTGAATATATGAATGATAAAGCAAAGCAGCCTTATTGCTGAAATGGAGAAAGTTAATGGTCCGTATAGAACATCACAACCAGCCACAACATTCTCTTAGATGAAAATCTAACACAGATCAGGGTCCTAACTCACTTCAATTCTGTGAAGCTTGAGAGAGGTTATGAAACTGCAGGAGAAAAGTTTGAAGCTAGTAGTGGTTGGTTCATCAAGTTTAAAGGAAGAAGCCACCTCCAGAACATGCAAGGGTAAGGTGAAACAGCAAGTGCTGATGTAGAAGCTGCAGCAAGTTATGGAAGATCTAGCTAAGGTTTTTAATGAAGGCGGCTACACTAAACAAGGGATTTTCAGTGTGGATGAAACAGCTTTCTATTGGAAGAAGATGCCATCTAGGATTTTGATAGCTCAAGAAGGGAAATCAACAGCCTGCTTTAAAGGACAGGCTGACTCTTGTTAGGGGCTAATGTAGCCGGTGGCTTTAATTTGAAGCCAGTGAACCTTTGTCGTTCTTGTTCAGTCACCCAGTCCTGTCCAACTCTGCGACCCCATGGACTGTAGCACGCGAGGCCTCCCTGTCCCTCACCATCTCCTGGAGTTCGCCCAAGTTCATGTCGCTGCATTGGTGATGCTGTCCAGCCAAGGATAACTGCCTTGTCATGGCAAAGAGGCTTGCTTAACTCAGTGAAGCTATGAAATGTGCAGTGCAGGGCCACCCAAGATGGATGGCTCGTAGCAGAGAGTTCTGACAAAACGCGGTCTACTGGAGGAGGGAATGGTAAACCACCCCAGTATACTTGGTGTGAGAACCTCATGCCATGAGAACTGTATAAAAGGCAAAAAGTGCTCATTTACCATTCCAAAATCCGTAAGAATTATGGATTCTACTGAAATATGCTAGATCTACTGGTTGTATTCTATAAGTGGAACAGCAAAGTCTGGATGATAGCACATCTGCCTACAACGTGGTTTACTGAATGTTTTAAGCCCACTGTTGAGACCAAATGTTTAGAAGAAAAGATTCAAAATATTTCTACTTAATGACATTGCACCCAGTTACCCAAGAGTTGATAGAGTTGTACAATGTGATTAATGTTGTTTTCACGCATGATACACAACATTCATTCTGAAAATCATGGATTAAGAAGAAATTTTGATTTTCATGTCTTACTATTTAAGAAATACATTTTGTAAGGCTATAGCTGCCATTGTGATTCCTCTGATGAATCTTTCAATTGAAAAACTTATGGAAAGAATTGTATAAACTTAGTTGATAAAGCAGCAGCAGCAGCAGGGTTTAAGAGAATTGGCTCCAGCTTTGAAAGAAGTTCTACTGTGGGTAAAATGCTGTCAAACAGCATTGCATGCTACAGAGAAATCTTTCATAAAAGGAAGAGTTGATCCATTGAGCAAGCTTCATTGTCATCTTTTTTTAAGCAATTGATGCGACCACCCAACCTTCAGCAACCACCACCCTGATTAGTTAGCAGACATCAATATTGAGGCAAGACCCGCCACCAGGAAGAAGACTGTAGCAGCACATTGAAAGCTCAGATGATGGTTAGGTTAGCATTTTTAGCAATAAATATTGTTAAATTATGTACATTTTGACATAATATTTATGATTAATAGACTACAATAGTTAAAACATAACTTTTATATGCACAGGGAAACCAAAAAAATCTGTGGCTTGCTGTATTGTGATATTTGCTTTATTGCATTGTTGGATCCAAACCTATAATATCTCGGAGGTATGCCTGTACCACCTTAAGGTCTGGCACAGTATAGTCAGTTTAAGGCACTCTTCCTTCTACCAGCTCTCTTATCTCATCTGCCAGCTGAATGGAGAGGATTTTCAGGACTCAGCACACCCAAAAAATATACTTAGGAAGCCTAAGTCTCTGAGTGACTCAGTAGATCAGAGCATTCTTCCTCTTGAATCCTTTTCTAACTTTTGCGAGAATAATGTGAGAGAGCAGTAACTGGGTTTAGGTACGTGCTAAGCCATTGAGATCTTGGGGTTGCCTTAGTTTAAAACTTGATTCTTTTTCTTTTGAAAATTTTGAAGCAATAGTTGTTGTTTTAACATTTTGTAAAATGCATGTCAAACTACCATTTTTTTGATTTCTTCTCTTTTTTGATTTCTAGTTGGAGATAACTAAGGATAGTTTTCTTTGCTATCATTCACTGTGCCGGTAGGTCAAAAAATAATTGAGTGAAATATATCATGAGTGTTAGCTAGAGTGTTATGAAGTACTTAAATAATTGCAAATACTTGAAGTGTTTAATGCCTTTAAACTTAATGTTTTTCAAAATTATAACAGATATGACTAAGATTTTTAAATCACTGTTCTTTTTATTTTATCTTATTGAAAATAAGACTTACAATGTCATGTTAGTTTCAGGCATACCGCACAGTGATTCCATTATATATATGTTCTTTTTCAGATTCTTTTTCCTTATAGGTTATTACAAAATATTGAGTATAGTTCCCTGTGCTATATGGTAGGTCCTGGTTGGTTATCTGTTTTATATATAGTAGTGCATGCACTGTTTTTTTTATTTTCTGAATATTATTTAAAATTGACTAACAAAAAAGATCTTCATGATCCAGATAATCACAGTGGTGATCACTGACCTAGAGCCAGACATCCTGGAATGTGAAGTCAAGTGGGCCTTAGACAGAATCACTACGAACAACATCACTAGTGGATGTGATGGAATTCCAGTTGAGCTATTTCAAACCCTGAAAGATGATGCTGTGAAAGTGCTGCACTCAATATGCCAGCAAATATGGAAAACTCACCAGTGGCCACAGGACTGGAAAAGGTCAGTTTTTATTCCAGTCCTAAAGAAAGGCAATGCCGAAGAATGCTCAAACTACCGCACAGTTGCACTCATCTCACACACTAGTAAAGTAATGCTCAAAATTCTCCAAGCCAGGCTTCAGCAATACGTGAACCGAGAACTTCCAGATGTTCAACCTGGGTTTAGAAAAGGCCAAGGAGCCAGAGATCAAATTGCTAATACCCTCTGGATCATTGAAAAAGCAAGAGAGTTCAAGAAAAACATCTATTTCTGCTTCATTGACTACGCCAAAACCTTTGACTGTGTGGATCACAATAAACTGTGGAAAATTCTGAAAGAAATGGGAATACCAGACCACCTGACCTGCCTCTTGAGAAACCTGTATGCAGGTCAGGAAGCAACAGTTAGAACTGGACATGAAACAACAGACTGATTCTGAATAGGAAAAGGAGTCCGTCAAGGCTGTATATTGTCACCCTGCTTATTTAATTTATATGCAGAGTACATCATGAGAAACGCTGGGCTAGAAGAAGCACAAGGTGGAATCAAGATTGCTGGGAGAAATATCAATAACCTCAGATATGCAGATGACACCACCCTTACGTCAGAGAGTGAAGAGGAACTAAAAAGCCTCTTGATGAAAGTGAAAGAGAAGAGTGAAAAAGTTGGCTTAAAACTTAACATTCAGAAAACTAAGATCATGGCATCTGGTCCCATCATTTCATTGGAAATAGATGGGGAGACAGTGGAAACAGTGTCAGGCTTTATTTTTTTGGGCTCCAAAATCACTGTGGATGGTGACTGCAGCCATGAAATTAAAAGATGCTTGCTCCTTGGAAGGAAAGTTATGACCAACCTAGAGAGCATATTAAAAAGCAGAGACATTACTTTGCCAACAATGGTCCGTCTGGTCAAGGCTATGGTTTTTCCAGTGGTCATGTATGGATGTGAGAGTTGGGCTGTGAAGAAAGCTGAGCACTGAAGAATTGATGCTTTTGAACTGTGGTGTTGGAGAAGACTCTTGAGAGTCTTGGACTGCAAAGAGATCCAACCAGTTCATCCTAAAGGAGATCAGTCCTGGGTGTTCATTGGAAGGACTGATGCTGAAGCTGAAACTCCAATACTTTGGCCCCCTCATGTGAAGAGTTGACTCATTGGAAAAGACCCTGATGCTGGGAGGGATTGGGGGCAGGAGGAGAAGGGGGCAACAGAGGATGAGATGGCTGGATAGCATCACCGACTCGATGGACATGAGTTTGAGTAAACTCCGGGAGTTGTTGATGGTAGACAGGGAGGCCTGGCATGCTGCGATTCAGGGGGTCGCAAAGAGTTGGACATGACTGAGCTACTGAACTGAAGTGAACTGAAACTTTTAAAACTTAAGAGTGAAGAATTTTATTTAGAAAAGTCTGAATGTAATAAAATATGTAGTATGTCATACATAAATACATAAAAATACATACAAAAATACATTAAAAAATACATAAAATGTCATACATAAAACTCATTTATTGCTAATTCTATTTATAAATGTACATACACTCCTTAATAAGGTATTTGATGTAACAAGTTTTTATATTAAAGCCTCCAACATCATTGTTGTTGTTGTTTATGACCCCATGGACTGCAGAATGCCAGGCTTCCCTGTCATTCCCTATCTCCTGGAGTTTGCTTCAATTCATGTCCATCGAGTCAGTGATACTATCTAACCACCTCATCCTCTGTTGCCCTCTTTGCCTTTTGTTTTCAGTCTTTCCCAGCATCAGAGTTGGCTCATTGCATCAGGTGGCCAAAGTATTGGAGCTTCAGCTTTAGCATCAGTCTTTCCAGTGAATATTCAGGGTTTATTTCCTTGAAGATTGACTGGTTTAATCTGCTTGCTGTCCAAGGGACTCTCAAGAGTCTTCTGCAGCACCACAATTTGAAAGCATCAATTCTTGGCACTCAGCCTTCTTTATGGTTAACATCCGTATATGACTGTTGGAAGTACCATAGCTTTGACCATATAGACCTTTGTCGGCAAAGTGATGTCTTCTTTGCTTTTGAATATGCTATCTAGGTTTGTCATAGCTTTCCTTCCAAGGAGCAAGTGTCTTCGAATTTCATGGCTGCAGTCACTCTCCACAGTGATTTTGGAACCCAGGAAAAGAAAATCTGTCATTGTTTCTACATTTCCCCCTTTGAAGTGATGGGACCAAATGCCATGATCTTAGTTTTCTGAATGCTGACTTTCGAGCCAACTTTTTCAGTGTCTTCTTCCACCCTCATCAAGCGGCTCTTTAGTTCCTCTTCACTTTCTGCCATTAGAGTGGTATCATCTGCATATCTGCGGTTGTTGATATTTCTCCAGGCAATCTTGATTCCCGCCTGAACTTCATCTAGCCCAGCACTCCGTATGATCTAGACTGCATAAATTTAAATAAGCAGAGTGACAGTGCAGAGCTTTGTAATACTCCTTTCCCAATTTTGAACCAGTCCTTCGTTTCATGTCCATTTCTAATTATTGCTTCTTGACCTGCATATAGGTTCCTTAGGATACAGGTAAGGTGGTCTGGTATTCCCATCTCTTTAAGTACTTTCTGCAGTTTGTTGTGATCCACACAGTCAAAGGCTTTGGCATAGTCAGTGAAGCAGATGTTTTTCTGGAATTCCCTTGCTTTTTCTGTGATCTAATGAATGTTGGTAATTGATCTCTCGCTCCTTTGCCTTTTCTAAACCCAGCTTGTATATTTGAAAGTTCTTAGTTCATGTACTGCTGCAGCCTAGCTTCAAGGATTTTGAGCACAATCTTACTAGCATGTGAAATGAGTGCAGTTGTGTGGTAGTGTGAATGTTCTTTGGCATTGCCTTTCTTTGGGATTGTAATGAAATTGGTTTTTGCTCATGTTCTCCCTTTTGTGTCATAAAGTTTAGGGAATAATCTTTGAAAATATGTGGGGAAACTTAAAAATTTTTTAAAGATTTATAGTTGTGGTTTATTGGAGGATTTCTAGAAATTTTTATGGAGAAAAATAAAGTTAATGTCTTTAGCAGAAGTAAGGACTAGTAGGTTTTATTTCTATTGTACTCTCGCTGGTTCACTGATTCCTACTCTGTTCTCTACAGAAAGTTATTGAGCCCATCCATTGAGTTGTTTATTTTGGTTTTTATACTTTTCACTTCTAATATTTTCATTGGTTCTTCTTCGTATCTTCTCTCTCTTTGCTGAGACTTTCTACTTTGCTGAGGCTTCTAGTTTGTTTCTTGTATCTTTATAATTGCTTGTTAAACCATTTTTATTATGGCTGCTTTAAGATTGTTGAATAATTCTAACATTTCTGTCATTTTGGTTTTAACTTTTATTGATTGCTTTTTATTCAGTTTTATATATTCTTGGTTCTTGGTATGATGAGTGATTTAATTACACCTAGTTGTTCAGATATGATGGGCTATGTGTCTTATTTAAACCTTTTGTTAAGTTTGCTTTCTCTGAAATCACTCCACCAGGGGAAGAAGTGGTGTTTCTTTTCTACTGCCAGGAGAGGTTGGAAGTTCAGGTTCCTGTCTTGATTCCTGTCGATACTTGAGGAGTGGGGAGGGCTTCTCATTACTGCTGGATTGGCTTGGGTTTTACCTCTCTCTCCTATGATTCCACTGACATATCCTCTTTGGGAGGAGCAGTAGTGCCTCTTTATGGTTCCTTGTGTGGCTTCCACTTAAACATGGGGGGACAGGAGCCTCTGTTGGACAGTGGGGAAGGTCCAGCACTCTGACTGTCTACTGCCCACCTCTGACACTGCCCCGGTAGGGAAAGGGATGTGGGAAGTCATACTACACTTTTGCAAGGATTGAAGTCTGGGTTCCCCAGTTGGCCTTTGCTGGTGTGGGTGGTAGTTGAAACAAGTTGTTTTTTTCTTTTTGTGGAGAATGATAGGCTGGGGTAAAGTGGTTATTGTGTAAATGTTTTCTTTTTTATTAGGCTATCCCCTTCCTGTTCTGTTTTTGCTAGGACTTTTTCTTACTGCACTCATTGTACCATTTATACTGTGTTAGGTCATTGACATTTTTTGCTCCAGGTCTGGGAAATATGAGACAAAAAGAAAATCATAATTTTCTTACCACTGTGTTTTTCTTGACAATCTTTCTTTCAAGATTCCTAGCCAGTCTGCCTTTTGCCCCCACACCATTGGAGTTTTCCTGTTTATTTTATACATAAAGACCATGGGTTTTGGTTGTGTTTTGAGGGAAACAGAAGGAAAAAGTACATTGTGGTTCTTTTTTCTAGGAATGGAAGATGATTATGTTTTTTAAATCTTATATTTTGACACTAGATTTGGGAGTTAATAGTACTGATGTTGTTGGAACCCAGTGTTCAAAGTAGGGCTTAAACAGTTTAATAAGTGATGATTTTACCCTACAGGAGAGTGTTGTGTCCTCCTCCTTCTCCTTTCATTTCATAGTACTCTTTACTGAGTTTTCACAACTCTCCTATTGAGTTCTGAATTAAAATAGCATTCTGGTCAGCCCCCTGCTATGCGTTTGCACAGGTGAGAGAGCCTCTTTGTCATATCTGCTCTAGACTATTTATTCAGTTGAACATAATTAAGTGAATTAAAATGGGAGGGTCCCAACTGGAATACATCTAGCATCTATAAAGTTGATGTAGTTACTCATAAAGTCAAGTGAAATAGGTCATTAACTATTACTTGGGGGTCTTTATCTTCAGACTATCTTGTCTTCCTCTATGTGCGGGCTGTTGTATCCTAGAATTCTAGCAGTTAAGAGTAGACCTTCAAATAAGAAAACTGTGGTACATGTACACAATGGAATATTACTCAGCTATTGAAAAGAATGCATTTGAATCAGTTCTAATTGAGGTGGATGAAACTGGAGCCTATTATACAGAGTGAAGTAAGTCAGAAAGAAAAACACCAATACAGTATATTACCGCATATATGGAATTTAGAAAGATGGTAATGATGACCCTATATGCGAGATAGCAAAAGTGACACGGATATAGACTTTTGAACTCTGTGGGAGAAGGCGAGGGTGGGATGATTTGAGAGAATAGCATAGAAAAATGTATATTACCATATGTGAAACAGATCGCCAGTCCAGGTTGGATGCATGAGACAGGGTGCTCAGGGCTGGTGCACTGGGATGACCCTGAGGGATGGGATGGGGAGGAAGGTGGGAGGCAGGTTCAGGATGGGGAACACATGTACACCCATGGCTGATTCATGTCAATGTGTGGCAAAAACCACTACAATATTGTAAAGTAATTAGCCTCCTATTAAAATGAATTAATTAATTAAAAAAAGAGTAGGCCTTCAAGTACTGCCACTGGGAATTATCATTTAGATTTTTTGTTTGTTTGTTTAGGGGAGCTATATAATAAATTTATAATTAGTAAACAAATCAAAAAGTTTTTAAAACGTATGTAAATCTAAGCTCTGTTATTCCTATGAATGGCAGGCATAACCAGTCTGTCATCTGGAAATATCACTGAGCAGTCTTCATTCTTTTAATAAATTTATAGTTTTATAAGATAACTCAGGAGAATATAAACTGAATCCAAAGAGGTGATGACAAAAACTCATTGAGTAGGATTGTAGTACTTTACTATATATTAAACTTTTGTAAACTGTCTTATAGCAATAAAAGTTACCTTTTAAACAAATGTTGCTTCTTTTTAAAAAATTAAGAAAAGACAGGTAAATATTCAAATAAAATCTCAAGCATTAGAAAATATAAACAATTATGGTAACTTTAAAATGTTCACATGAGACCACGACATAAATATTTGGCCACTCAGTAGCATTGATAAAGGCTTTCTTATTCTTTTCAATGTCTTTTGTAAATTTTCATGTTATCATCAAAAATAAATGTTTCAAAGGAAAATGAGCTAGATATAATTATATATAAACAATGCTGAGATCAATAGCATTTAAAGTAGTTAAGAAGTAAACTGAACATGAAATACACTTCTGCATCTGCTTATTTTAAAATACCTGGAGGCCTTGTTTTATCCCAAAGGCATTTCTAATTTGCATAGCAAAGATAATATTATTTATATTTTCCTTTAATATTCAGATATGTTTATTTTCACCAGAGAAGAAATGCACCTAACATATGAAAGCTGGTATCTAAATCTGTGCTTAAGCATCAGTAAGGTTTAAAGTAAATAACTTCTGCTTGAAATGGAAAAATAGTGAACTTTCTGTTTCACATTGAGGTCATGAAATAATCTTATTTATGATAGCATATGAAAGACAACAAATGATCCCAAATTATCATCTCACACTTTGGATTAAACCGAGTTTCTATAGGTACTAATTTGAAAAATAGATTTTTTGAAATATCTTGAAAGTGATAATGTCACCAACAAAATGACTCTTGGAATGTTAAATGAACTTTATTACTTGAAAAATTGTCAAGTATATATATGTGTTAATAAAATTCTTGTTATTTTATAATTTGAATTTTAACTTATATAAACATGAATATTTATTATAACATATACTGTATCTTTGTAGTATTCAATAAATTCTTAAAAATTTAGTAGTTAAAATAAAAAAGCAGTTAAATGCAGTACTTATGATAAAGATGTCAAAATTTCACTTTATATTTGAGGATATGGTTCTTTTCAAGAGTGAGCAAATTAATGGAGGTAAAAAGTATTATAAAAAGATAAAATGAGATAATCTTCCAGTTGTGCATATGGATAGTTGTGAAGTAGGAAGTAGCTTTGGAATTGTGAATTGCATTGAGGAAGAAGTACAGCCTTACTTCTGTGACCATGTACACAGTTGCCATTGGGATTATAAATTGGCTTCATTAGGAAATAATGAAGTAGCTACTGTTTCAGCAGAATGCCCACCATCATAATTGGTATTGCAAGATTAACCTATTAAACCAAAAATAGTACATTTTTATAACTATATTTATAACTGCCCTCTCTAAAGAAGGGTATCTTTATTCAGAACATGATAGGCTCTAAGAGGATCTCTTTGGTGAATATTTGAAATGGTAGAGGAAGGTATCCATAATTCTTTTTCAATCTAAAGGTTCTTCAGAACAGTTAAGTGACTTCAGTCAGTGAGGTAGAGCAAGCTACAAAACGCGTAGAAAGAGCTTTCCTGTGCCATGGAGATTTCACCTTGCTAGGAGAGGATTTCTCTCATCGCTTTGCTTTTTGAAGTATTTAATTTTCAGAATAAGTGAAACTTTGTGTTTCCTGAGGGTAATCTGTCTCATTTTGTTGAACCCTGTTTATAATTTTTTCTGTAGATTTTCTATATTCTGTCACGTATATATGCCCACTGAGTAACTACAGTCTCTTTGAGAAAGGTCTTTGTCTTTGATTCACTGATGCATGTGTTCATGCCCAGTCATTTCAGCCATGTCTGACTCTTTGCGACTCCAGAGTCAGAGGCTGGACAGGCTCTTCTCTCCTTGGGATTCTCCAGGCAAGAATATTGGAGTGGGTTGGCATGCCCTCCTCCAGAGGATCTTCCCCACCCAGGGATTGACGCGCGCCTTCTGCATTGCAGGCGGATTCTATACTGCTGAGCCACCAGAGAAGCTCCCAAGAGAGTTGTGTAGCAAACCTAATAGGACACATGGTGGTAGGCATTATGAAGTAGTGAGAACACATATTCGAATTAATTTTGGCTTCCCTTAACTAAGACTTCTGTTAATGCTGAGGTTTCCAGTCTGTTGTTCAAGAATGTTTATTAAATATCTACCTTGTATTTGATTTTGGATTAGAAATCCTAGTCAGACTATTTTACCAAGTATACTTTAGTAGTGGGTGCTCACTTTCCTTTTGCAGAATTTTAGGTATTATTGGTCCTTTTCCTATTTGTAGTTTGTATGTGCCCATCATGTGTATTTATTTTGGTTTTACTACCACTTAAAAGACACGTTAAACAGAGATTACCTTATATAATTTAGATACTTAATGTGTAAAATATTATAAAGCATCATTTGATTATCCACATATGGATAGTTCTGATAGTTTCTTTTTATGCACATTTCATATAAATATTACTATCCTTTCTACAATATAGATTTGATTTCTATATTCTCCACTCTAGATTGTTTACTTAATATTTTATATTCAAAGCCAAATTTGATGAAGCAGGATGCTTTTGCTTTTAGTTGAGTCTTTGATGTCTGGATTGTTTGGTTCTTTGCATACTACTTTTACTTTGAACCAGTGGCATAATTTCTGACTTCTGATGTTCTAACTGAATTTTCAGAAAGGTCTAGTCATGAAGTGGAAGAAACTCAGATAGGAATTTACAAACATATGTTTGAATTTTTACTTTGCTGCCTTTTAGCTTTGATTTTTGGTAAGTTTTAAGTTGTTGTTGTTTAGTCACTAAGTCACGTCCAGCTCTTTTGCAACCTCATGGACTGTTGCCCGCCATGCTCCTCTGTCCTTGGGATTTCGTAGGCAAGAATACTGGAGTGGGTTGCCATTTTCTCTTCCAGAGGATCTTCCCGTCGACAGGAAGATCCATTTTTCACTGTTAGAAATATTGCTGTGATAAATATATTTGAAAAAAATCTACTTGAAAATCTTGAATCAAGTATTTGAACTTCAAAGAAGCTATACAATATATAACCAGCAGCACTATATATGAGTACCTATTTCATAGCATCCTCACCAGCTTTGTGTAGTTTATTATCATGAGATAGGTGTGTAAAAATGAGTATAGAATAATCTGACAGTACTTCTACATTCTACTTAAATATTAAAACCTTATATATTTATAATTGCCATTTTTTGGCACTCTTTCCAAATATTAATTTTACTTTCTCTCTCTATACTTTTATACCTAAATACATTATGCTTTTCTTTGAAAAGCATAATGTTGTTTATAGTTTTATTGTGATATAATTAACAAAATGTAAACATTTTATAAATTTAAGATGACAACATGATGTTTTGATTCATATAGATGGTTAAATGTTTGCATTCAAGCTAATTAACATAGCTATTACTTCTCATAGTTACCTTTTTTGTGTGTATTTTGGCTACTTAAGATCTACTCTTTAAATTTCAAGTATATAATATTAGTCACTATAGTCACCAAACTATATATCTCCAGAACTTACTCATCTTACATAACCAAAATATTGTATCCCTTAAACAACATCTCCTCAGTTCTCCCATCCCCTAAAGCCTGGCAACCACCATTTTATTTTCTGCTTTTATGAGTTTGACTTTTTCAGATTCCACATATAAGTCAGATCACAGAGTGTATCCTTCTGTGTCTGACTGATTTTAAGTATCATAATGCCCTCCAGGTTCATTCATGTTGTTACAAACAGAAGTATTTCCTTCTATTTTGAGGCTGAATAACATTCCATTATATGTATATAATTTTATTTATCTCTTTGTCCATTGATGGACAATTAGGTTGTCACCATATCTTGCCTATTGTGAGTAATGTTGCAGTGAACGTGAGTGTGTAGATAATTAACTCTTCAAGATCCAGCTTTCGTTGCCTTTGGATGTATACATGGAAGCAGAGCTACTGAATCATGCCGTAGTTCTATTTTAATTGTGTGAGGAACCTCCATACTGTTTTCCATAGAACATACCAATTTATGTTCCCATCTGAGAATGTACAAAGGTTCTCTTTTTTTCCACTTCCTCATCAGCACTTGTTATCACTTGTCTTTTGATGATAGCTGACAGGTTTGGAGTGATCATTCATTTGATTTTGATTTGCATTTCCCTGATGGTTAGTGAGCATCTTTTCATGTACCTATATAGGCCATTTGTATATGCTCTTTGGAAAAATGTCTATTCAGATTTTCTGCCCATTTTAAAAATCAGATGTTTTTGTTGTATTATGTATTTTAGGTATTAACCTCTCGTAAGATTTATGATCTGCAAATTTTTTTGCTGTTTTGTAGGTTGCATCTTCACTGTTGATTGTTTCTTTTGCTGTGCTCTTTATTTTAGCACTTGTTAGTTTATTTTAGTGCTCTTTAGTTTATTTTAATGTGCTTGTTAGTTTATTTTAGTGCTCTTTAGTTTGACTTAGTCCCAGTTTTTTATTTTTGCCTCTTTTTGTGCTTTCAGTGTAATACCCCCCCAAAAAATGTTGTCAAGAGCGTTGTTAAGTTTTCCTGAGTTTTCTTCTAGTAGTTTTACACTTTCAATTTCTATGTTTTAAGTTTTTAATCAACTTTAATTCTTGTGAGTGGTGTAATAGGGGTCTAAATTCATTCTTCTACTGTGGTTATCTAGTTTCCCCCAAAACATTTACCAGTGATCACTTCCTTTTCTCACTTTGTATTCATGGCTCCTAATTAAAATGTTAATTGATTATGTACGTGAGGGTTTATTTCTGAGCTCTTGATCATATTCCATTGATTTATGTGTCTGTTTTTATGCCAGTACCATATTATTTTGGTTACTGTAGATTTGATATGTAGTTTGAAATTGCAAAGTGTGATGCCTCCAGTCTTTTTCTTCTTTCTCAGGATTACATTGGCTATTAGGGATCTTTCATGGTTCCACAAATACTTTAGGATTGTTTGTGTTATTTCTGTGAAGATTGCCATTAGAATTTTTATAGAGATTGCATTGAATATATAGATGGCTTTATGTACTATGGATATCTTAGTAATATTATTTATTCCATTTCATGAACATGGAGTATCTTTCATTTGTTGGTATCTTTTTCAGTTTATTTCATCAAAGTCTTGTAATTTTCAGGTACAGTCTTTTACCTTCTTATTTCTAATTTTTTAAATTGTTTTTGCTGCTGTTATGAATGGGATTATTTTATTTCTTTCTTAAAAAATTATTTCTTTAATTGGAGGCTAATTGCTTTACAATATTGTGGTGGTTTTTGCCATACATTGAGATGAATCAGCCACAGAGGTTCACATGTGTCCCCCCATCCTGAACCCCCTTCCCACCTCCCTTCCCACCCTATCCCTCTAGGTTGTCCCAGAGCACTGGCTTTGAGTGCCCTGCTTCATGCATCAAACCTGCACTGGTCATCTGTTTTACATATGGTAATATATATGTTCAGTGCTAGTCTCTCAAATCATCCCACCCTCGGCTTCTCCCACAGAGTGCAAAAGTCTGTTCTTTACATCTGTGTCTCTTTTGTCTTGCATAAGACACACAGATGTAATTTTGTCTTGCATATAGGGTTGTTGTTACTGTCTTTCTAAGTTAATATACTGCATTGGTGTTTCTCTTTCTGACTTACTTCACTCTGTATAATAGGCTCCAGTTTCATCTCCCTCATTAGAACTGACTCATATGCATTCAATTTTATAGCTGAGTACCATTCCATTGTGTATATGTACAACAACTTCCTTTTCTGTTCATCTGCTGAAGGAAATCTAGGTTACTTCCATGTCCTAGCTATTGTAAACAGTGCTGCAATGAACATTGGGGTACATGTGTCTCTTTCAATTCTGATTTCCTTGTTGTGTATGCCCAGCATTTTATTTCTTTTTAAATGTTTCATTGTTAGCGTATAGAAATACACTTACTTCTTTATGTTGATTTGGGCACTGCAACTTTATTGAATTGATTGATTAGTTCTGGTGGTGTTTTGGTGGAGTCTTTAGGATTTTCTGTATGTAAGATCATATGATTGAAAAGGAAAAATAGTTTTACTTCTTTTCTAATTTGGGCACCTTTTATTTCTTTTTCTTGCCTTATATACTCTGCCTAGGATCACCAGTACCATGTGGTAAATCATTATTTCAGTTGTGTCCTACTTTGTGCAACCCTATTGGAAGGAAAGTTATGACCAACCTCAGTTCAGTTCAGTTCAGTTCAGTCGCTCCGTCGTGTCTGACTCTTTGCGACCCCACGAATCGCAGCACTCAAGGCCTCCCTGTCCATCACAAACTCCCAGAGTTTACTCAAACTCATGCCCATCAAGTCACTGATGCCATCCAGCCATCTCATCCTCTGTCGTCCCCTTCTCCTCCTGCCCCCAATCCCTCCCAGCATCAGGGTTTTTTCCAATGAGTCAACTCTTTGCATGAGGTGGCCAAAATATTGGAGTTTCAGCTTCAGCATCAGTTCGTCCAGTGAACACCCAGGACTGATCTCCTTTAGGGTGGACTGGTTGGATCTCCTTGCAGTCCAAGGGACTCTCAAGAGTCTTCTCCAACACCACAGTTCAAAAGCATCAATTCTTCGGTGCTCAGCTTTCTTCACAGTCCAACTCTCACATCCATACATGACCACTGGAAAAACCATAGCCTTGACCAGACAGACCTTTGTTGGCAAAGTAAGGTCTCTGCTTTTTAATATGCTATCTAGGTTGGTCATAACGTTCCTTCCAAGGAGTAAGCATCTTTTAACTTCATGGCTGCAGTCAACATCCACAGTGATTTTGGAGCCCCCAAAAATAGTCTGACACTGTTTCCACTGTCTCCCCATCTATTTCCCATGATGTGATGGGACCAGATGCCATGACCTTAGTTTTCTGAATGTTGAGCTTTAAGCCAACTTTTTCACTCTCCTCTTTCACTTTCATCAAGAGGCTCTTTAGTTCCTGTTCACTCTCTGCCATAAGGGTGGTGTCATCTGCATATCTGAGGTTATCGATATTTCTCCCAGCAATCTTGATTCCAGCTTGTGCATCTTCCAGCCCAGTGTTTCTTATGATGTACTCTGCATATAAGTTAAGTAAGCAGGGTGACAATATACAGCCTTGACGGGCTCCTTTTCCTATTTAGAACCAGTCTGTTGTTCCATGTCCAGTTCTAACTGTTGCTTCCTGACCTGCATACAGGTTTCTCAGGAGGCAGGTCAGGTGGTCTGGTATTCCCATCTCTTTCAGAATTTTCCACAGTTTATTGTGATCCACACAGTCAAAGGCTTTGGCATAGTCAATAAAGAAGAAATAGATGTTTTTCTGGAACTCTCTTGCTTTTTCGATGATCCAGCGGATGTTGGCAATTTGATCTCTGGTTCCTCTGCCTTTTCTAAAACCAGCTTGAACATCTGGAAGTTCTCAGTTCATGTATGGCTGAAGCCTGGCTTGGAGAATTTTGAGCATTACTTTACTAGCATGTGAGATGAGTGCAGTTGTGTGGTAGCTTGAGCATTCTTTGGGATTGCCTTTCTTTGAGACTGGAATAAAAACTGACCTTTCCCAGTCCTGTGGCCACTGCTGAGTTTTCCATATTTGCTGGCATATTGAGTGCAGCACTTTCACAGCATCATCTTTCAGGGTTTGAAATAGCTCAACTGGAGTTCCATCACCTCCACTAACTTTGTTCATAGTGATGCTTTCTAAGGCCCACTTTACTTCACATTCCAGGATATCTGGCTCTAGGTGAGTGATCACACCATTGTGATTATCTGGCTAGTGAAGATCTTTTCTGTTCAGTTCTTCTGTGCATTCTTGCCACCTCTTCTTAATATCTTCCGCTTCTGTGAGGTCCATACCATTTCTGTCCTTTATCAAACCCATCTTTGCCTGAAATGTTCCCTTGATATCTCTAATTTTCTTGAAGAGATCTCTAGTCTTTCCCATTCTGTTGTTTTCCTCTATTTCTTTGCATTGATCACTGAGGAAGTCTTCCTTTTCTCTCCTGGCTATTCTTTGGAACTCTGCATTCAGATGGGAATATCCTTCCTTTTCTCCTTTGCTTTTTGCTTCTCTTCTTTTCACAGCTATTTGTAAGTCTTCCTCAGACAACCATTTTGCCTTTTTGCATTTCTTTTCTATGGGGATGGTCTTGATCCCTGTCTCCTGTACAGTGTCATGACCCTCTGTCCATAGTTCATCAGGCTCTCTGTCTATCAGATCTAGTCTGTTAAATCTATTTCTCACTTCCACTGTATAGTCATAAGGGATTTGATTTAGGTCATACCTGAATGGTCTAGTGGTTTTCCCTACTTTCTTCAGTTTAAGTCTGAGTTTGGCAATAAGGAGTTCATGATCTGAGCCATAGTCAGCTACTGGTCTTGTTTTTGCTGACTGTATAGAGCTTCTCCATCTTTCGCTGCAAAGAATATAATCAATCTGATTTCGGTGTTGACAATTTGGAGATGTCCATGTGTAGAGTCTTCTCTTGTGTTGTTGGAAGAGGGTATTTGCTATGACCAGTGCGTTCTCTTGGCAAAACTCTGTTAGCCTTTGCCCTGCTTCATTCTGTACTCCAAGGCCAAATTTGCCTGTTACTCCAGGTGTTTCCTGACTTCCTACTTTTGCATTCCAGTCCCCTATAATGAAAAGGACATCTTTTTTGGGGGTGTTAGTTCTAAAAGGTCTTGTAGGTCTTCATAGAACTGTTCAACTTCAGCTTCTTCAGCATTACTAGTTGGGGCATAGGCTTGGATTACCGTGGTATTGAATGGTTTGCCTTCGAAACGAACGGAGATCATTCTGTCATTTTTGAGATTGCATCCAAGTACTGCATTTTGGACTCTTTTGTTGACGATGATGGCTACTCCATTTCTTCTAAGGGATTCCTGCCCACGGTAGTAGATATAATCGTCATCTGAGTTAAGTTCACTCATTCCAGTCCATCTTAGTTCGCTGATTCCTAGAATGTCGATGTTCACTCTTACCATCTCCTGTTTGACCACTTCCAATTTGCCTTGATTCATGGACCTAACATTCCAGGTTCCTATGCAATATTGCTCTTTACAGCATTGAAGCTTGCTTTTATCACCAGTCCCATCCACAACTGGGTGTTGTTTTTGCTTTGGCTCCATCCCTTCATTCTCTCTGGAGTTATTTCTCCACTGATCTCCAGTAGCATATTGGGCACTTACCAACCTGGGGAGTTCCTCTTTTAGTATCCTATCAGTTGCCTTCTCATACTGTTCATGGGGTTCTCAAGGCAAGAATACTGAAGTGGTTTGCCATTCCCTTCTCCAGTGGACCACATTCTGTCAGACCTATCCATCATGACCCGACCATCTTGGGTGGCCCTACATGGCATGGCTTAGTTTCATTGAGTTAGACACGACTGTGGTCCTGTGATCAGATTGGCTAGTTTTCTGTGATTAACCTAGGTAGCATATTAAAAAGCAGAGACATTGCTTTGCCAAAAAAAGTCCGTTTAGTCAAGGCTATGGTTTTTCCAGTGGTCATGTATGGATGTGAGAGTTGGACTGTGAAGAAAGGTGAGCACCGAAGAATTGATGCTTTTGAACTGTGGTGTTGGAGAAGACTCTTGAGAGTCCCTTGGACTGCCAGGAAATCCAACCAGTCCATCCTAAAGGAGATCAGTCCTGGGTGTTCACTGGAAGAACTGATGTTGAAGCTGAAACTCCAATACTTTGGCCACCTCGTGCAAAGAGTTGACATTGGAAAAGACCCTGATGCTGGGAGAGATTGGGGGCAGGAGGAGAAGGGGATGACAGAGAGTGAGATGGTTGGATGGCATCAGCGACTTGATGGACATGAGTCTGAGTAAACTCCGGGAGTTGGTGATGGACAGGGAGGCCTGGCGTGCTGCGATTCATGGGGTTGCAAAGAGTCAGACACAACTGAGTGACTGAACTGAACTGAACTGAACTGAAGTGAATGGACTGTAGCCTGCCAGGCTCCTTAGTCCATGGGATTCTCCAGGCAAGAATACTGGAGTGAGTTTTCATTTTCTTCTACAGGGGATCTTCACGAACCAGGGATTGAACCCATGTCTCTAATGCCTAACCCCCCTTGGCACATGGGTTCTTTACCACTAGCACCACCTGAGAAGCCCACAAGTATCATGCTAAATATTAATAGAAGCAATGACAGTGAATACTTTGTCTTATTCCTGATCTAGATGGAAAGCTTTCAAACATTAACTGTTTAGTATTATTTTAGCTATGGACTCATCATATATATCTTTTATTATTTTGAAGTATATTCTATTTATACTCAATTTGTTGAGTGTTTTTTTTATTATAAAAGGATGTTTTATTTTGTGAAATTCCTTTTCTGCATCTACTGAGATGACCATATATGAGTTTTATTCTTTAATTCTGTTAATGTGGTGTTTCACATTCATTAATTTGAATATATTGAACCATTCTTGTGTACCTGGGATAATTCTCACTACATCTTGTTGTTTGGTCCTTTAAATGTGCTGTTAAATTCAGTTTGCCAGAATGTTGAGGACTTTTGCACCTTGTGTTTATCAGGAATTTTCTCTGCAGTTTTCTTGTAGTTCTCTTGCCGGGTTTTGCTATCAAGACAATGGGGGTGTTGAAAATGAGTGTAAATGTGATTTTTTCTTGACTGTTTTGGAAGAGCTTAAGAAGGATAGCATTGATTCATTTTTTTTAGATGTTTAGTAGAAATGACCAATAAACTATTGGAATTGAACTTTGTTTTTTTGGAATATTTTGGTTTAAATTTAACCTCCTTTTCAGATTTTCTGTTTCTTCCTGATTAAGTCTTGGTAGGTTGTCTCTTTCCTCAAATTTATTCCATCTCATCTCTTCTATGTTTTCCAATTTGTTCACAAATAATTCTTTTTAGTCGTCTCTTAACTGTGCTTTGTATTTCTGTTGTATCTTTTGTACTGTGTCTTATTCCATCTACAGTTTTTAGTCTTCTCTCATTTTTCTCACTAAAAGTTTGTCAATTTTGTTCATCAATAAATCAACTTAATTTCATAGATATTTTTTCTTTCTTTTAGTCCCTACTTGTTTCATTTATTTCTGATCTATTTTTTATTAATTCCTTCCTTCTGCTATTTTTGGCCTGAGGTCTTTTTTTTTTAAAGTTCTTTGAAGTGTAAAATTAGGTTGTTTGAGATCTTTCTTTTTCTTAATGTAGGCATTTCTTGCTATAGTTTTTTATCTTAGAATTGTTCTTATTATTCCACAGAGTTTTAAAGTACTTTTTCTTTTGTATCGTTATGTTTTATTTTTTGCTGTCCGAAAATGTGTTATTTAATTTCCATATATTGGCAAGTCTCCCAGTTTCCTCCTGTTACTGATTTCTGATTTCATGGCATTGCGATTGTGTGGATATTTGATGTGATTTCAGTCTTGTTAAACTTGTAAAGCTTGTATTATGGATCAGCATGTGATCTATACAATAATTATATGAGACTACAGAATCCCACTGACATCAGTGGACATACCAGCCAGACAAAAAATTAAATAAGGCAACAGAATCCTATGTGACACTGTAGACAAGTTGGACTAAATTGATATTTACAGGATACTGTATCCAAGAAAAATTAGAATAGACATTCTTTTCTACCATGCATGTAATGTAATGTTCTCAAGGATAGTCAATATAATAGGTCACAAAACAAGCCTCAACAGACTTTAAAGTGTAGAAGTTATTTAAGCCTATTTTCTGACCATAGCTCTATGAAACTAGAATTCAACCAACAAAAGAAAAATGGGAAAAGTATGAACACATGGAGACTAAACATTGCGCTATTAAAAAAAGCCAGTGGGTCAACAATAAAATCAAAGAAGAAACCAAAATACCTCAAGACAATCAAAAATAAAAACACAGTCTTATAAAATCTTGGGGATTCAACTTGGCAGTTCTAAGTGGAAAGTTCACAGTGATAAGGCCTTCCTCAAGAAACAAAATCTCAAGTAAATGACTTAACTTGCCACCTAAAAGAATTGGGGGAAAAAAGTTCACCCAAGAGGTAGCAGAGGGAGGGAAATAATAAAGATTAAAGAAGAAATAAAATAGAGGTCAAGTAACTAATAGTTCTCATCAATAAAACTAAGAGCTGACTTTTTGAAAACCAAGTCAATAAATCTCTGCCAGACCTTATGAAGAAGAAAATAGAGAAGGCCAAAATGAACATAATAAGAAGTGAAAGAGGAGACATAAGAAGTGATACCACAGCGGGGAAAAAATCCTAGGAGACTACTATGAACAGTTATATCAATTAAATGGACAACCTAGAAGAAATGGTTAAGTTTCTGAATACATAACTGCAAAAAGTAAATAAAAAAACTGACAGTTCAAATGGACTGATTACTATGTATGAAAGAGAATCTGTTAAGAAACAAAAAAAACTACCGACAAACAAAAGTCCAACACCAAATGACTTCACTGGAAATTTCTACCAAACATGTAAGGAATACCTGTCTTTCTTAAAATATACCTAGAAATAAAGTGGAGTGAATATTTCCAAATTTGTTCTATGAAGCCACCATCATACTTATATCAAAACCACAAAAGCCGCTATAAAGAAAATTACAGGCAAGAACTCTGATGAATATAGATGAAAAAATTCTCAACAAAATATTAGAAGCTAAATCCATTAGTACATAAAAAGGATCATACACCATGATTAAGTTGGATTCATTTCAGGGTCTCAAGGATGGTTCAACATATGCAACTTAACCAATGTTGACAACAGGAAAGACAAAAGCTACATGTTCATCTCAACAGATGAAGAAAAAGTATTTGACAAAATAGGACATCTCTTCATATTGGAAAAAAATCACCAAAATGAGCTTAGAGGGAGCATATCTCAACCTAATAAAACTATTTTTTGACAAATCCACAGTCAACATAATACTAGAGGAGGAAAAGATGAAATCCTCTCTGCTAAATTCAGGAACAAGCTAAGAATCTCTACTCTTACCACTTGTATTTAACATATCCTACCCATAGTATTCAGCCAATAAAAATTAAAAAACAGTATTCTGATCAGAAGGGAAGATATAACATTGTCCATATTTGCAGATGACTTGACACTCTATGTAGAAGATACTAAAATCTCCACAACAAAGTATTAGGACTAATAAATGAGTTTGGCAGAGTAGCAGAATTCAAGATTAATATGCAGAAATACATTGCATTTCTTTATACAAGCAACAAAATATCAAAATGAGCAAGTAAATAATCCTGTTAAAAATCACTTCAAAAAATAAAATGCATATGAATAATCTTAACCAATGAGATGAAAGAGCTGTATGCTGAAAACTGTAAAACATTGGTAAGGGAAATTGAAGTTGATTTAAAGAAGTGGAAAAAGATCCCATTATTATTATTTTTTTGATTCCATTATTTTTTATTGGAAGAATTAATATTGTTAAAGTGGCCATAATATCCAAAACAACCTACACATTTAATGTAATCCATATTGAAACACTCTTGACTTTTTCACAGAGGTGGAACAAGTAATTTGAAGGTTTATTATGGAACCATAAAAGACCCAGAATTGTCAAGGCAGTCCTGAGGAAAAAGAACAATGTGGAGGCATAAACCTTCTAGATTTCAGACAATACTACAAAGCTATAGTAATCAATACAGCGTGATATTGGCACAAAAAGAGACATATACAGTAATGGAAAAGAACAGAAATCCCAGAAATAAACCATGCACCTATGGTCAATTAACCTTTGACAAAGGAGGCAAATATATATAATGGAGAAAAGATAGTCTTTTCAGCCAGTGTTGTTGGGAAAACTGGACAGCCACTCAGACATCAATGTAGTTAGAATGCTCCCTCATACCATGTACGAAAGTAAACTCCAAATGTTTTAAAGAGTTAAATATAAGACGTGACACCATAAAACTCCTAGAAGGGCGTATGGGCAAAACAGTCTTTGACATAAATCATAGCAATATTTTCTTGTACCAATCTCACATTAGAAAACAAATAAAAGCAAAAATAAACAAATGGGACATAATCAAACTTATGACCTTTTGCACAGTAAAGAAAATCATCAGCAGAATGAAATGACAGCCTGTGGACTGGGAGTAAATATCTGCAAATGATGTAACTGACAAACAGTTAATTTCCAAAATGTATAAAGAGCTCATAGAATTCAACATATACAAAAAAAGAAAAAACCAAACAACCCAATCAAAATATGGGTAGAAGCTCTAAACAGATATTTCTCCAAAGAAAACATACAGATGGCCAACAGGCTAATGAAAAGATGCCCAACATTGCTAATTATTAGAGAAATGAAAATCAAATGGGGTTATCACCTCACTCTAATCAGAACGGATATTACCAAAAAGTTCACAAATAGCAAAAGTTGAAGAAGGTGTGGAGAAAAGGGAACTCTCCTACACTGTTGGTGGGAATTTAAATTGATACAGCTGCGATGGAAAACAGTATGGAGGTTTCTTTTTTTTTTTTTTCTTTTTCATTTATTTTTATTAGTTGGAGGCTAATTACTTTACAGTATTGTAGTGGTTTTTGCCATACATTGACATGAATCAGCCATGGATCTACATGTGTTCCCCACAACGATCTCCCCTCCTGCCTCCCTCCCCATCCCATCCCTCTGGGTCTTCCCAGTGCACCAGCCCTGAGCACTTGTCTCATATCCAACCTTGGTGATCTGTTTCACACTTGATAGTATACTTGTTTCAATGCTTTTCTCTCAGAACGTCCCACCCTCGCCTTCTCCCACAGAGTCTAAAAGTCTGTTCTGTACATCTGTGTCTCTTTTTCTGTTTTGCATATAGGGTTATCATTATCATCTTTCTAAATTCCACATATATGCATTAGTATACTGTATTGGTTTTTATCTTTCTGGCTTACTTCACTCTGTATAATGGGCTCCAGTTTCATCCATCTCATTAGAACTGATTCAAATGAATTCTTTTTAATGGCTGAGTAATATTCCATGGTGTATATGTACCACAGCTTCCTTATCCATTCGTCTGCTGATGAGCCTCTAGGTTGCTTCCATGTCCTGGTAATTGTAAACAGAGCTGCGATGAACATTGGGGTGCACGTGTCTCTTTCAGATCTGGTTTCCTCGGTGTGTATGCCCAGAAGTGGGATTGCTGGGTCATATGGCAGTTCTGTTTTCAGTTTTTTAAGGAATCGCCACACTGTTCTCCATAGTGGCTGTACTAGTTTGCATTTCCACCAACAGTGTAAGAGGGTTCCCTTTTCTTCACACCCTCTCTAGCATTTATTGCTTGTAGACTTTTGGATAGCAGCCATCCTGACTGGCATGTAATGGAGGTTTCTTAATGAACTAAAAATATAGTTACTATATGGTCCAGCAGTATTACTTCTGGGCATCTATCTGAAACATGAAAGCTGCAATTTGAAAGGGTACATGCACCCCCAGTGTTCATAGCAGCCCTGTTTACAGTAACCAAGACAACTCAAGTATCCATCGGTGGACAGATGGTTTAGGAAGTTGTGGTATATACACAAAATAAAATATTACTCAACCATAAAAATGATTGAAATTTTGCCATTTGCAACAACATGGTTGGACCTGGAGAATATTATATTTAGTGAAGTAAGTCAGAGAAAGACAAATACTATGTGATATAAATTATATGTAATTGATCTATATACAAAACAGATAATTTTGTTTATTTAAAATCTATATACAAAACAGAAATAGACTCACAACTACAGGAAAATAACTTATGGTTACCAAAAGGGATAGGGAAGGAGGGAGTGACAAAAATTGGGTTTAACAGATACACACTATTATACATACAATAGGAAAGCAAGAAGGATTTACTGTATAGCAAAAGGTCTTGTATTCAATATCTTGTAATAACCTATAATGGAATATAATCTTTAAAAACCTGAATCACTTTGCTGTATACTTGAAACTAACACAATATTGTAAATCATCTGTGCATGTGTGCCTGCTTCAGTCGTGTCTAACTCTGTGCAACCCTATGGACTATAGCCTCCCAGGCTACTCTGTCCATGGGATTCTCCAGGCAAGAATACTGGAGTGGGTTGCCATATCCTCCTCCAGGAAAATCACCTATACTTCAATTAAAAGTGACATTGCATAGGAGAAAAGTGATCACATCTATAGATTTTTTATTTGTGTTTCTAAGAGAAATTCTGAAGATTAATTCATTTCTACTTTGAGGGCATGTATTATGAAGCATGTTTTTCATGTTGAAGTTAAAATCTAATAATTAAAAAATATTTTGTATTTATGTTGAATACATTTATAGTTTCTAAAAAACACATTTTTTTTCAACTTGCCATTACTTTTAAATTACTTTTCTTCACTGGTGAAAATTGTTAGTTATCGAGATAAACAATATTGTGGAGGTTTCTTAAAAAGCTGGAAATAGAACTGCCATATGACCCAGCAATCCCACTTCTGGGCATACACACCAAGGAAACCAGATCTGAAAGAGACACGTGCACCCCAATGTTCATCGCAGCACTGTTTATAATAGCCAGGACATGGAAACAACCTAGATGCCCATCAGCAGACGAATGGATGAGGAAGCTGTGGTACATATACACCATGGAATATTACTCAGCCATTAAAAAGAATACATTTGAATCAGTTCTAATGAGATGGATGAAACTGGAGCCCATTATACAGAGCAAAGTAAGCCAGAAAGATAAAGACCATTACAGTATACTAACACATATATACGGAATTTAGAAAGATGGTAACGATAACCCTATATGCAAAACAGAAAAAGAGACTCAGATGTAGAGAACAGACTTGTGGACTCTGGGAGAAGGCAAGGGTGGGATGTTTCAAGAGAACAGCATTGAAACATGTATATTATCTAGGGTGAAACAGATCACCAGCCCAGGTTGGGTGCATGAGACAAGTGCTCGGGCCTGGTGCACCGGGAAGACCCAGAGGGATCGGGTAGAGAGGGAGGTGGGAGGGGATACCGGGATGGGGAATACATGTAAATCCATGGCTAATTCATTTCAATGTATGACAAAAACTTCTGTAATGATGTAAAGTAATTAGCCTCCAACTAATAAAAATAAATGAAAAAAAAATGTTTGGAAAATACTGTGATACTCATAAATAAGACCAAGTAGTTTAGCTCAAGGGTCTTAGTCATTGATATAAAAGTACTTCAGCTATATTTTAAATAACTTCTATTCCTATTTTTCAAGTTTTATAATATTTTCCTATGTACTATCTAATCTCCTGTTAATCCCTTCTAATGTGTTTTTCATTTCAGATACTAAAATGTTCACTGAATGTTCTTACACTTTTTTAATCAATATATACTCCATTTGTTTTTTATAGTTATGGTTTTCTTTAAAATCTTGACTATACTTATAGGCATTTAAGGTTCTAATTTCCTAATTTTATTATCTGAGTCACTGATGTTTCTCTACATTTTGGATCATATGTTTCATCTTTGCATTCCCGGTAATTTTTTATTGAATTCCAGACAGTGTGAATTTTTTGTGTTTGATGATTGTTACATGCCTTTAAAAATATTGAACTTTTTCTTGTATGCACTTAAGTTACTTGTTCAGTTTGGTCTTTTGCAACTTTGTTAGAATAGATTGATTGCATGCGTGCTCAGTTGCAACAAACTCTTTGCAGTCCCATGAACCTGCCAGGCTTATCTGTCCACGGAATTTTCCAGGTAAGAATACTGAATTGGGTTGCCATTTCCTACTCCAGGGAATCTTTCCTACCCAGGGATCAAGCCTGTGTCTTTTGCGTCTCCTGCACTGGCAGGCAGTTTTTTTACTGACTGTGCCACCTGGGAAGCTCCTAGCATAGATACAAAGAAGCATTTTTCCTGTATAGGCTGAATTTAGTTTCAGTTTTAAGACGCGGCCATTGTGGCAACTGTACTTATTCCCTGTAGATTACCAGGTCCTTCCTCTCAGGCTGATGGTAACGTGAATTATTTTTAGCCCTCTGTGTCCTCTAGAAATTGTTCAGTCAGTTGCTTTCCTGAACTCCAGTCTATGTCTGCTTCACCTAATGAGACCCTGAGCTCTGGGTATCCCTTCCTTCATTGTAGCTTGGAAACTGTCTTCAGATAGTGAGCTACGGCAGTCATACAGTTTACTTCTTTAGTTTCCTTTCTTAATGGTTCACGGTCCTTTGCTCTGTGGCTAGTGTCTGAAAATATTCTATATGTTATGTACAGTTTGTAAGTTTTTTAAGGCAGCAGGGTAATTTTTTCTCTGTATCTCTTCTATGGTTGGAAGCAGAAGTTAACTCAGCTTTATGGTGAGAAATGACCCAGAAAGTTCAGAAAATTTAAAATATATAATGCATTGTGAACAGATAGTAACTTAGCATAAAATTGAAGTTCTACCAAGAAAGATTTTTTAAAAATCTGATTAGCTTAATTTTATTAGCTTATTTTTTTCACATTGCAAGTTAAATTTTCCATTAAAATATGAGATATAAAAAAGTTCAACAAACTGTTGTTGTATTCAGAGTTCTCTTACAGTGAACTTGATTGACTGATGTAGATAATGATTCTACCTGGAAACTCTTAGTATTAAAAATATGTGCCGAAGTATATCATGTTTAACCTTGAGAGCATGTGACTTATTTCTCATTACCTGAGTTTTTATATTCTTAACACTCTTTCAGTCTTAGAGTTGAAGAGAAATGTATGAACCTGCTGAAATGCTTATGATATCATAGGATGAGGTGAGATTAAATTTGAGTGAGACTGAGTAGAATTATAAGAAGAACTACTTCCAAGAAGTTGAGAGACTTTTTAGTAAAGATCTCTGTTACTGTTAAGTGTTGTAATTAATAACTGTTGACACATTATAATATTTAGTCATTTAAATAATAGATTTGTTTTCTTTAGATATTAATTGATAGTTTCCCAAATTGTTTCAGTTCATAGTGCCCTTATTATCTCAGTAATATTTTCATGGCACTTAAAGAGAAATACCTTAGAATCCTGTCAACTATGCATATCCTAACAATTTACTAATCATTAAAAATGTACATATAGATTAAAATAATATCTGAATTTAATTCTTTAATAGCCACAAGTGTTTCTTACAAGATGTGTGAAACTTTTGGGTACTAGACAGATTTCTCAGACTGTGGCATCAGATTGGACATTAACATCCTAATTTCTTATTTCACATTGCTTTTTGCTCTCAACTTGATTCTTATCACAGCATTGTCAAAAATCCACCTTTCTAAGGACATGATGCCTTGAAAGGAATGCAGTGCAATCTGACATTGAAACTCTGAACCTCTTTAGTTGGTAGTTTGTGCAGTGTCCAACAACTATCAATTAATGCTGTTTTCACCTTATTTAAAATTTCTAGCAGTGCCCCTGTGTTCTCTGTAGGACCCGTGGGAGCCTTGGCACACACTCTGGGTGCTAGAATTAAATCATTCTCTTCTAATGTTTATTACTGTTTTGTATGGGATTTCAGTATGATTAGTGTCCTAACTAATTTTTCTATTTCAAAATACAGAATCTTTTCTGATCTTTTGTGATTAGCAAATTTCTTAAATTGAATTAATAATGGTGAAATAAAGGAATAGTGTAATTGGTGTTTTTCTTTGATAGAAAAGTATTTACAGCAGAGACTTCATAGAATAATGATTGAATACATTGGTTTTGTGCACCATATTTACAAATACCTGGAATACAAAGAGAAGTAGTGAGTGAACAAAATATTAAAATGTGATAATAAATGGGATTAAGATGGATACATTATTACTCTACAAGGTAGTGTGAATAAATAGAAAAGAAAAATATGAATTTTATTACAGGGATGTTTAAGGGAAAATAATTCAAACTATTGGTGTCAATTATTGTCTTGTAATAGACAAAGAATATTACTGGTTGATTCTTGAACACAACTGTCCACTGAACTGAATTGTACTATGATTCAAATGATTTTTTAAAACAGTGTATTTAGAAAGAAATATATTCTGAACTATGTACAAAGTGTTATTTTTGTGTACTATTATGTATATATTTTCACTTCCATGTGTTTACAGTTTAATACATAATAGAACAACTATAATGATAATAATTTATATTTATCAAGTGCTTACCATGGGCCACACACAGTTCTTAGTAATTTCCGTGTATTGACTGAATTCCTACAATAGTCCTATGAGATATACTCTATCATTCTAATTTTATATGCCAAGGAAATGGACCACAGTGAAGTTTAAGTAATTTGCTCAAGCTCATAGAGCTAATGAGTGGTGGAATCAGAGTTTGAAATCAGGCAATGTAGTTCCAGAGTTATTGTTTTTAACCACTCCCTAAAGAGAAAATTAACTCCTGAGTGTTAACAAAGAAAATACTTGTCACTTAAGAAAAAAGAAAACAAGTGAATGTGATCTACATTTATTTTAAGATCCTAGACTTTAAAGTTGTTTCTGAGTTGTTAGTTCAGGGAAAAGGAGACAACCACAATGACTTTAAACTTTGAAACATAAAGTATATTTATTACTTAGTGATATTTTGTCCCATTTAAGATTAAATTAGGAATCTTAAATTCAAGATTAAAATTTGAATATATTTCATGGTGATCTCAAGAAGTTGTAACAGGTAATTACTGGAAGCTATTAATAAATCTTTTGCACAGGTCATGCTAATGATTTGATGGGGGAGTATAACTATGCCTAATCATTATTTTGAACTATAATAATGCTAGAAATGAAAACTATTTGGCTTATTGGGCCAGCACAGAAATATGGTATTTTCCTTGTATCTTTTGCTTCTTAATGAAGACTGTTGTTTCTTTCTTTTAAAATATACCCTCCCATCTCAGCACAAAATACCAAAGCATTCAATTAATATAGATGTTTTTATTGTCTTTAGTTTTCTTGAAATTTCTGTTTTTTATGAGCTTTTAAGTTCTAGATTTATGGTTTACATAGATTGTATTAGAGTTTGTGTACCTATTGATGCTTAATAAATACTTTTAATTTAATTCAGAATTATTACCTGAATGCCTAGTATGTGCTCAAAATTCTGCTTATTACGTTAGGGGAGAGCAGGTCAGGGAAAGAAAAAACATTAGTGTCTCTTAGAAGCTAGTGATGGGAGAAGGCAATGGCAACCCACTCCAGTACTCTTGCCTGAGAAATCCCATGGACGGAGGAGCCTGGTAGGCTACAGTCCATGGGGTCGCTAAGACTGGGACATGACTGAGCGACTTCACTTTCACTTTTCACTTTCATGCATTGGAGAAGGAAATGGCAACCCACTCCAGTGTTCTTGACTGGAGAATCCCAGGGACAGGAACCTGGTGGGCTGCCGTCTATGGGGTCACACAGAGTTGGACAAGACAGATGTAACTTAGCAGCAGAAGCTAGTGGTAGTAAAAAATGTAATCATTATTTTAGAGATATCTTCCCTGACCTCCTTTATTAACTAAACAAGCTCTCTTTCCTGCGTTTATTTTGTGTTAAATCTTGCTTGTTTTGTCATGCTTGTTAAATTAAAAAAAATATTTTTTCTATGATTAAAGATTTTTCACTTATGAATTGTGAGTGATTCTCCCATGAATCAATTAAAGATTTACATAAGATCAGAACTTCTGGAAATCTATTTAAGATTAAATTTTAATGTCAGGAATTTTCAAATTGACAGTGAGAAAACATGGTCTCTCAGCTCAGTCTATTTTAACAAAATTCTGTAAACTCGGTATCACTGACTCGCTGGACATGAGTTTGAGCAAGCTCTGGGGGTTGTTGATGGACAGGGATTTCTGGCATGCTGCAGTCTATGGGCTTGCAAAGAGTCGGACACGACTGAGTGACTGAACTGACTGATAAACTCTGTGACTTACACAACAAATATATACTTCTCACTCTCTGAAGACTGGAAGCACCAGATCAGGTTCTGTGCCACCACATGGTCAGATTCTGGTGAGAGTCCTATTCTGGGTTGCAGGGTGCAACTTCTTATATCCTCATATGGCAAGAAGAGAGAGCTCTGGTCTCTTCATTGCCACTTAAGGGCACCAATCTCATTCACGGGCTTCCCTGGTTGCTAAGCTGGTAGAGAATCTGCCTGCAATGCAGGAGACCCTGGTTTGATTCCTGGGTCAGGAAGTTTCCCTGGAGATGGGATAGGCTACCCACTGCAGTATTCATGGGCATTCCTGCTGGCTCAGATGGTAAACAATCCTCCTACAATGTGGAAGACCTGGGTTCTATCCTTGGGCTGGGAAGATCCCCTGGAGGAGGGCATAGCAGCACACTCCAATATACTTGCCTGGAGAATCCCCATGGACAGAGGAGCCTGGTAGGCTACAATCCATGGGGCCGCAAAGAGTCAGACACAACTGAGTGACTAAGCACAGTCCCATTCATGAAGACTACTCTCATAACTTAATTACTTCCCAGTTCTGCACCTCCAAATGCCATCATGTTAGGGACTGACACTGAAAGACACAAACTTTCAGTCTAGACAGATGGTTGAGATCATAGACTTAGAAGACCAGAATTTAAATTGTATTATTTCCATCCCTTCCTTACTTAAATTCTCTAGGCCTCAGTTTCCACATCTGTTAAGAGGATTTTAAAAAGAGTTTGTTGAGGAATTAAAGAAGCATCTAGTTAAAAACTTTTCCAGTAGTAGGTACTCAAAATCGGCATTGATACTTAAAAGTTCTCTCAAGTGGCTGAAACTTTGATCAGGGATGTGTAAAGAATGTCTCATTTAATTTTAATCATTGAGGAGTTATAGATTGAAAAAAGACTTATTTATATCAGTATTTTCTTTACTGAGTAGTAGATTCATTTCAGAGCTTTTTGAGTTATAATTTACTCATGACCTGTATGTGATTTATCAAGGTTTATGATGAGATTGGGCTATCTGCATTTTAACACAGATTCACAGGCAATTCTGACATTCCAGAAGAGACTCTAAACTAGAAAGGTGAATATTTTTATCTTTAAGGATGAAAAAAATCTGAGATTCAATATTTAACAGGTTTAAAGACAGGGAAGAATTTACACATCTTTCATTAGAACTTCTGTGAAGAAGTTATTTTTAATGATTCATAGTTAAGAACACAGCTATGGAGACAGGACTACTTGGTTTGGAACCTTAGCTCTACCTCTTTCTTGTGTATGAATAGAGGCAAAATAATTACTTTTATAAGCCTTGCCTTTCTTTCCTTTTTTTTTTAACCTTAGTTTTCATTTTTGTGAAATGAGAATAGTGAGTTGTTTTGAGTTAATGCATTATAATCATCATCATCATCTTCACATCTTGTTATAGTTTAAGTATCTTTTAAGTTTGTTTTTGGAGAAGCTTGAGAAAAGCTGATTAGCATTTTCCAGATGATAGGCTTCCAAAAGTAACTCCTTTTTGATGTTATAATAGTTCATTAATATTAAAATTTTAATTCTTAAAAGAATGTATATTGTACTTGAAGTTAAATGCTCAAATTCAAACATATATCTAAATCTCAAATTGAAGATGTTTAGAGCTTATCAAAGTTAATACTTTTATTGTTTTGTACATACTTTCAAATGAAACCTATAGATATTGCTTTATTTTCCTATTTGTTTTTATATCCAACACCTTATATTTGTATAAATTTTAAAAACATGTTTTGCCTTCTTTTTAGCATTCTATACTTGCATCTGATAGGCTTCTCAGTGACTGTTCTCTTGTACTCTTCTATTTTTAAGAATTCACTTTTTCAAAATGGAAACTGTCTTGAAAATGGTAACCATAAAAAGGAATTGAAGAAGTAAGATTTTTAGTATTTATTGCATATTTGCTTAAGATATACATGATGTATCCTTGAAATACTTTATTATTTAAAGATTTAGCCTCATAGAGGATGAGAGATTATCTCATATTTATGTTTATAGTTAAAGTTTAGGTGCTTAGTAATAAGCAGGCTGTTGTTATAAGGTTATATTATATATTCTCATGATTGAGAAAGCCTCCCTCATGCTCAATTCCACTCCTAAACACATGGGTTGCACAGCTGCTGTATGGTTGTACACTGTCCCTTGTGTTTTAAGCCAACACAGCCTGCAAAAGGGTTGCATTTTGGAGCATGGTAGTAGCATGGCTGGTTGGAGACCCCAGAAGTGTAGCTGCCAGAATTCTTCCATCTGGCAGCAGTGCTGCTAGGCAGCTCCACACAGGACATAAATATATTTTTGCTGAGCCCTTTTCTTGTTGCAGCAGCCATGAATGCCTAGGCAATGATGTGGATGGATGGAAAGATGGTCAAAGGAACTAACAGAAGGGTGTTTAATTGGAAGTACTCTACTGTTTAAGGTAAAAGAACATCCAATAAAGTGTGAAGAAACACATTTGAACTCTTAGTATAGATGCAAGAAGCTGACAAATAGTCTGTTAACTTTTATGAAGAGTTTTAAATTGAAGAATTTTGAGATTCTAGTGAAGCAAAGTACTTAAGAATTATTCTTTTTATGCATGGTAGAGGGTGACATAGAAATATAATTTTTGATTTTAAGGGAAAATAATTGTGATTGTCATCATTTGGTGAAAGTTTATTTCTAGTTTCATTAAAAATTCCCAGAACATTGAACATAAGTCAACATTCCATGGAGGAGGAGGTATTATGCAGCTTGCATGTGTGCATATCTGCATATCGGAGCACAAAATATTGACATGATAATTGCAGTCAAGCCTGAATGAACAGTGGCCTGTGGGATTTCAGCTGGTGTTGTACCAACTGGATGGCTGCTCAGGACACAGTTTGAAATGCAAGGTGCAAGTTAGCACTTTATTCAGCACAGGCAGGCATCATTGAAAAATCCTTGGAGGCAGCCCTGGTGATGTGCAGATGTTAAAACAGTCTGTTCTGAAGTGCTGATATTTTTGAACACTATAAGAGACTTCTTGATTCTGGGTAAAAAAAAAATATTTGCACAATTATTAAAGACATATAACACAACCTTTTCTAATTCTTTTATGGGTATTTTAGATAAATGTTGAGTATATATAGAAGTAACTGGGCATGTGATTTAAAAAAGGGAACAAGGAAATCGGAAACCAAATAAGGTCATTTAATTTCCAATTATAAATTAGAGAAGATTTTGTTTTGAGTTTCAACTTTGTGTACTTAGGAATGATGTTATCTAGTATACTGTTTAGTCATGTATTAAATCTAATTTGTTAATTCTGTTAAGTTATTACTTCTTTGTTTAAAGAGTTCATCAATACTCCATAATTTAAAAAATTCGGATTCAGATATTGTAGCCTAATTTTATTCTTTGTTCTAGTTTGGAGCTACCTGATTGAACAGGGTAAAAAGAATAATTTTTTGTTTCAGGCTGACTCTTCTAGAACAAATTTTGGCTTTCACATATAGTTTGTTTTTATTTTTTGTCCATGCCGTGCAGCATGTGGGATCTTAGTTTCCTGACCAGTGATTGAACCTGTGCTGCTATATTAGACATGCAAACAAAATATAATAGCATTCTGGATTATATAATAACAATTAACTTCTGATCTTAGACAAAAGAGATACTTCAAGAATACTGGGAGCTATAACATATTTTTATACCAGAGTTGATTAGGATTTGTGGACTTAGTAATTTATTTTCATTCAGAATATTAGTTTTTTTTTTGTAGAGTTGGTTTTACTGTGGAATAAATGTGTTTGAAAAATATTCGTATTAAGTTTTAAAGTTTTTCTCTTTTTCAAGTTATCTTCCTATTATATTATTCGTAATACCATTCTAATAATTTACTATACATATTCAAAATAGAAAATAGTTATAAAGCAGTTTGTGGATAAAAGAATAAATAACTTGATATTGTAAAGTAATTAGCCTCCAACTAATAAAAATATATGAAAAAAAGAATAACTTGTAATGGTATAATTCTCATTTCCCTAAACTTCCATTTTTATTAGTGTTACTATTTTAGAATTTTAATGCTTAATAGAAATTAAGAATGCATTTAAATGGGAAGCCCTTAATAAGAATAAAATATACATTTTAATAGATTCTGTTCTTAAAGAAAATGTTAATACAGTATTTATTTTTTGCATCAGTGTTATTTGTTAATTAATAATATTTAAATAATTATTAAAATTATTAACAATTATGTTAATATAATTATAAATTATTAACATAATTATGTTAATTAAAATAATCAACATCAGTGAGTTTTGCTTTCTTATTTTCTTTGTTTTCTCATTCAGACCAATATCATTGCCTCATTTATAGTTAAATGTTTCTTTTAGACTCTAATATTTCATTTTTGACATCTCATTAAAAATGGGCTCAAACCCAGAAAATATGATCCTGTCATATTGTATAATATATGGCATGGTCTATAACACAGTAAAATTTTGTTTCTTAATGATTTAGAATAATTTCTCAGATTTTTGAGTTTAGAAAAATGGAAAAAAAGTTAGCTTGGTAATTCATGTGGCTAAGTACAGCAATGTTAAATGTTTAAATGGGTCATACTCTTGGGAAAAGTGATTCGAGCTTTAAACTCATACAGATTTGACAGCCTCTTTTCACTTCATTTTTCATCCTAAAGAAGTCTGCAAATATTCTTAGCTCACATCATTATTGCACATCAGTGGTTCTAATTAGCTAAACAGGAGTTTGTTTCAGTCATTGATCATCATCAGCTTCTTGACAGTGTCTTTATTTTTAGTAACCTTTTTTAATGTCTTGTAAATACATAGACTGTATATTAATTGAATTGACCGGATAGGTTGATGACCTCTAAATTCAAAGCAATTGTTTTCATTATATTATTGCAAGTAAAAAATATTATATTCATATTGTAGCATTGTTTTCTCTTGGGAGCATTTTCCTGTTAGGAAAATATTAGACATCCCATGCCACCAGGAGGAGTTGCTGGACAAATCTCTATATAGATTTTTAAACTGTGATATTTTTTTCAACTTCAAAACTGTAACATGGTGGACTTTGAAATTTTTTGTTATATATCATTGAGTTCTATTTTGGAAGTTTATGTGAAGATTGATACTTCATTTATGACCTATCCTTCCAGTATTATTCACCTTAAGTGGTTGAGAAATGTGTCAGTAATTGTTATTTCAGTGACTCTCAGACTTTAGTGTGTATTACAATTATCTGAGGCTTTGTCTCTTGTCAGTTTGGGCTGCTGTAACAGAATTCCATAGAATGGGTGGCTTAAACAACAAACATTTATTTCTCATAGTTCTGAAGGCGAGGAAACCCAATATCAAAGTGCCTGCTAACTCAATTCCTTGTGAGAGCTCTCTTGCAGACAGCTGCCTTCCTGAAGTAGCTCACATGATAGAAGAGAGAGATCATCTTTCTCTCTAATCTCTTCCACTAATCCTATTCGTGAGGGCCTTACTCGCATGACCTTCCAAAGGCCCTACCTACAAATACCCTCTCAGGGGGGATTAGGGCTTCAACATACAGATATGAAACATTCAGCCCATAGCATCTTCTTGTCAAACACAGATTGCTGGGCTCCTCCCTCACAGTTTCTACTCTCAGGGTGGGTGGAGGATGGTACATTTCTAACAAGCTCCTAGGTGGTGCTGATGCTTCTTCTTTGGTGAACCACACTATGAATAGCACTGAGAGTGTGAGTGAGTTAATGTACATACACGTATCATAGGAGATAATTGCTCTGGTACCAAGCTAATTTGGAAGCAGTAGGAATGCCTTTGCTTGGGGTTTGTAGTCTACTTTTCCGTTATCTCATTTAAAAGGACCATCAGAATTTATTTTGACGATAGTATTTTAGAAGTGAGTGAATTAGAAAGAATTTATCTGTGTAAGTTTAATTCCTGAGAAGTTAAAAATAAATTCACAGTATATTCAGGAAGGAATTTATAGAGGAAGTTTCTGATTGGAATTAATATCTTGACCGTCTCAACCTGGGCCTTTCTCCCTGACTAAACCCTATCATGCCCTGCTGTTTGGGATTTGAAGCTATTAATATTTTTCCTGTGTGTGTGTGTGTGCATGCTAAGTTGCTTCAGTTGTGTCCAGCTCTTTGCAGTGGTGTGGACTGTAGCTTTCCTGGCTTCCTCTGTCCATGGGATTCTCCAGGCAGAATACTGAGGTAGGTTGCCATGCCCTCTTCAGGGGATCCTCCTGATCCAAAGACTGAACCCGCATCTCTGCATCTCTTCACTGGCAGGAAGGTTCTTTACCACTAGCACCACCTGGGAAGCCCTGAGTTTTTCTCTTGATCCTTATACAGTTGACCCTGGAATGACCGGGGGTTAATCCTTGTATAATTTACAGTCAGCCTCCATGTTCTTGGTATCACTGCATCCATAGTTCAGCTAACCATGGACTTGTGGTTCTACAGTGTTTACTATTGACAGACATCCACTATAAGTGGACACTGACAGTTCAAACTTGCATTGTTCATGAGTCAACTGTACCGTGAATAGAAGTAGCATTCTTTTGCAACAGTTATGGATTTATAATGGTAAATTACACATTCAACTGACACTTTGAGATTATAGGTTAGTGACAAGTGATAGGCAAGGGGCATATATTTTTAATATATAAAATAGTTTTATAAATCAATAAAAACAGTAAGATGTAAAATGGTAGGTATATTGACAGGTGATGGCAAAATTACAGGGAAAAGGCATTTTCAATTTCTAGAAGTATGTTTAGTTTAATTATTAATGAAAGTTCAGTTCAGTCACTCAGTCGTGTCTGACTCTTTGTGACCCCATGCACTGCAGCACGCCAGGCCTCCCTGTCCATCACCAACCCCTGGAGTTCAGCCAAACCCATGTCCATTGAGTCAGTAATGCCATCCAACCATCTTATCCTCCATCGTCCCCTTCTCCTCCTGCCCTCAGTCTTTCCCCAAATCAAGGTCTTTTCAAATGAGTCAGCTCTTGGCATCAGGTGGCCAAAGTAGTGGAGTTTCAGCTTCAACATCAGTCCTTTCAATGAACACCCAGGACTGATCTCCTTTAGGATGGACTGGTTGGATCTCCTTGCAGTCCAAGGGACTCTCAAGAGTCTTCTGCAACACCACAGTTCAAAAGCATCAATTCTTCTGTGCTCAGCTTTCTTTATAGTCCAACTCTCACATCCATACATGACTACTGGAAAAACCATAGCCTTGACTAGACGGACCTTTGTTGACAAAGTAATGTCTCTGCTTTTTAATATGCTGCCTGGGTTGGTCATAACTTTCCTTCCAAGGATTAAGCATCTTTTAATTTCATGGCTGCAAACACCATCTGCAGTGATTTTGGAGCCCAGAAAAGAAAGTCAGCCACTGTTTTCCCCTCTATTTGCCATGAAGTGATGGGACCGGATGCCATGATCTTAGTTTTCTGAATGTTGAGCTTTAAGCCAACTTTTTCACTCTCCTCTTTCACCTTCATCAAGAGGCTTTTTAGTTCTTCACTTTCTCCCATAAGGGTGGTGTCATCTGCATATTTGAGGTGATTGATATTTCTCCCGGCAATCTTGATTCCAGCTTGTTCTTCTTCCAGCCCAGCGTTTCTCATGATGTATTCTGCATATAAGTTAAATAAGCAGGGTGATAATATACATCCTTGATGTACTCCTTTTCCTATTTGGAACCAGTCTGTTGTTCCATGTCCAGTTCTAACTGTTGTTTCCTGACCTGCATACAAGTTTCTCAAGAGGCAGGTCAGGTGGTCTGGTATTCCCATCTCTTTCAGAATTTTCCACAGTTTATTGTGATCCACACAGTCAAAGGCTTTGGCATGGTCAATAAAGCAGAAATAGATGTTTTTCTGGAACTCTTGCTTTTTTGATGATCCAGCAGATGTTGGCAATTTGATCTCTGATTCCTCTGCTTTTGCCAAAACCAGCTTGAATATCTGGAAGTTCACAGTTTATATATTGTTGAAGCCTGGCTTGGAGAATTTTAAGCATCACTTTACTAGCGTGTGAGATGAGTGCAATTGTGTGGTAACTTGAGCATTTTGGGGGATTGCCTTTCTTTGGGATTGGAATGAAAACTGACCTTTTCCAGTCCTGTGGCCACTGCTGAGTTTTCCAAATTTGCTGGCATATTGAATGCAGCACTTTCACAGCATCATCTTTCAGGATTTGAAATAGCTCAACTGGAATTCCATCACCTCCACTAGCTTTGTTTGTAGTGATGCTTCCTAAGGCCCACTTGACTTCACATTCCAGGATGTCTGGCTCTAGGTGAGTGATCACACCATCGTGATTATCTGGGTCATGAAGATCTTTTCTGTTCAGTTCTTTTGTGTATTCTTGCCACCTCTTCTTAATATCTTCTGCTTCTGTTAGGTCCCTATCATTTCTGTCCTTTATTGAGCCCATCTTTGCATGAAATATTTCCTTGGTATCTCTTAATTTTCTTGAAGAGATCTCTAGTCTTTCCCATTCTATTGTTTTCCTCTATTTCTTTGCATTGATTGCTGAGGAAGGCTTTTTATCTCTCCTTGCTATTGTTTGGAACTCTGCATTCAAATGAGTATATCTTTCATTTTCTCCTTTGCTTTTCACTTCCTTTCTTGTCACAGCTATTTGTGTGGCCTCCTCAGACAGCCGTTTTGCTTTTTTGCATTTCTTTTCCATGGGGATGGTCTTGATCCCTGTCTCTTGTACAGTGTCACAAGCCTCTGTCCATAGTTCATCAGGCACTCTATCTATTAATGAAAGAAGCCTAAGTAAAAGGAAAGCCTGGTTGAAGACAGTGTATTGCGATCATGCGCTAAACATGTTGTTAATGCCTAGTAAAGAGAAAATTAGCAAGATAGTAAAAATATTAGTCATAGCATGTTTACAAAATTTCAAATGTTTATTCCAACTCTCTGCATCTACTGTCTGCCTACATCCAGAGGGCTAAACATGGCTAGAGAAAAACTCTAAAACATGATGACTGGTCTTACATAAATTTAAATTGCAGACCATTAACCTCAGTGCTTAATACTAATTGGTAGTAATCCTATTTTTTTTTTCTCTGCCTCACTTACTGTCCAGTATCCTAGAATACTATTTTATGCTAACTCAATTGTCAGCTTTTTGTTTTGTTTTGTTTTTAGAGTTTTGGCCATGCGGGCAGCTTATGAGATTTTAGGTACCTGACCAGGGATCAGACTTAAGACTTTGGCAGTGAGAGCACCAACTCCTAACTAATGGACTGCCAAGGAATTCCTGACTTCTGAAACTTTGTTTCCCATTCTTACTCCTACCTAACTGGTAGCTGTTATGAATTTCTCAAACTAACACTTAACCCTGTGTTAAGTAGAGCACAGAGTGGTGGATAGTGAACCTCGATTCAATAGCAGACCACAAGAAAAGTTGGAATAGAAAAATTATCTTACAGATCCTGGAGGAAGTACTTAGCCTGCTTCAAGGGACAGCACAGGGAGGTCAAGGCAGAGTGCTCCAGAGAAGGACAGACCTGGGGCATATGCCTTTATTAATGTTTGTGGTTGGAATGCTTTCAGATCAGCCTCACAGAGAGTCTTATCTAAGGGGCACACAAGAGGGAGAAGTGTCAGAAGGCAGGGGAGACTGTTGATCACAAGGGCTACTGGGGAATGCGTATCAGAAACTTAAATTTACTTGTGACTGCAGGCTGCTAAGTCAGGCATGAGCTTTCATGAGGGACTAGTGTCAGTTTACGCTTGCTGTTCTTTGAGTTATGCTCTTGCCTCAGTGCCTTGCACTTGGTACAGGTCCTGTGGCCTAAAAAACTGATGAGAGCTTCCCAGGTGGCTTCGTGCAAAGAATCTGCCTGCCAGTGCAGGAGATGCAAGAGATGTGGGTTTGATCCCTGGATGGGGAAGATCCCCTGGAATAGGAAATGGCAACCCACTCCAGTATTCTTGCCTGGAGAATCCCATGGACAGAGGAGCCTGTCGGGCTGCAGTCCGTGGGGTTGCAAGGAGTTGGACACAACTGAGCACACATGCATGCACCAGAAACTCCATGATTCTCACTTCCTTCCTTTAAGTCTCCACCCAAATACACCTTTACGGACTTATTTATTAATTATTCCATAACAACAAACAACCTTCCTTTTGCTGCCCAGTTCCTTAACACAAAGCATCTCTTTCTCTGTTACTCTAGTTCATTGTCCTTGTTATACTTAAAATCAAGCTTACTATGCTAAATTATTGGAAGTCTGATTTAAAAATTTTTATGTATTATTATTGCCATCTGCATTTGTCTCCTTTAACTATTGATATGCTTTTCCTTCTTTTTTTATATACTTGATATATAATATTAGTTTCAGGTGAACTGCATAGTGATTTGGCATTTATATACATTATGGAATGATATGGTAAGTCTAGTAAACCAATTGTCCCCATATAAACTTATTACACTCTTATTGACCCTATTCCTTATCCTGTATGTTGCATCCCTGTAGTTTGTTTTAGAATTAGAGATTTGTATCTATAATCCACTTCACCTATTTCTCTCCATTCCTTCTCTGGCAGTACCCATTTGTTTTCTGTATCTGTGAGTGTTCTGTTTGTTGTTCTGTTTTTCTGATGCCACATATAAGTGAGCTCATATGATATTTGTCTTTGTCTGTATGACTTTTCATTTAACATAATTCCTCCTAGATCCATTCATGGTCTTGCAAATGGCAAGATTTCATTTTTTATACCTGAGAAATATGCCATTGTGTGTGTGTGTGTGTGTGTGTGTGTGTGTGTATGTGTGTATATATATATATATATATCTCACATCTTTATCCGTTCATCTATTGATGGGCACTTAGGTTGCTTCCATAACTCAGCTATTATAAATAATGCTACAGTGACCATTAGTATGCTTTTATGTTTTTGAACTAGTGTTTTTGTTTTCTTTGGTTTAAATACCCAGAAGAGAAATTGCTGGATCATTATGGCAGTTATATTTTAAACTTTTTGAGGAACCTCTGTACTGCTTTTCATAATGACTGCACCAATTTACACCTCACCAACAGTGCACATCCTTTCCAATACTTCTTATTTGTTGTCTTTTTGATGATTGGCATTCTGACAGGTATGAGGTGGTACCTAATTTCATTTCCTGTATATAGTGATGTTGAGCCGCTTTTTATGTTTCTATTGACCGTCTGTTTGTCTTATGAAAAATATCTATTCAGATCATCTGTCCACTTTTAAATTAGTTTTTTGATATTGAGTTCTATGAATTCTTTGTATATTTTGGATATTAACCCCTTGTCATCAGTTATACTGTGTATAAATATCTTCTCCCATGTAGTATGTTGCCTTTTCTTTTTGTTAATTATTTTCTTCAGTGTGCAGAAGTGTTTTAATTTGATGTAGTACCATTTATTTATTTTGCTTTTGTTTCTTATTCTCCCTTTGTGATACTTCATTGTTAATATATATAAATATAACAGATTTTGATTTATTAATTTTGTATCCTTCACTTAATTGAATTCATATATTAGTTCTAGTAGTTTTTTGGTAGCTCTTTTAGCATTATCTCTACTATCATGTCAAGTGCAAACAGTGACAGTTTTACTTTTTTATTTTCAATTTGGGTTTATTTATTTTCCAGGTCTGATTGCTGTGGCTAGAAATTCTAATAGGTTTTTGAATACAGTGATGAGAGTCAGTATCTTTGTCTTGTTCCCTATCTTAGAGAAAATGCTTTCAACTTCTTAACTTTGAGTATTATGTTGGCTGTTGGTGTGTCATATATGGCTCTTATTATGTTGAGGTAATTTACCTCTGTATCCACTTTCTGGAGAGTTTTTATTGTACATGGTTGTTGAATTTTTGTCAAAAGCTTTTTCTCCATCTACTCAGATGATCATATGATTTTTGTTCTTCAGTTCTTTTAATGTGGTGTATTACATTGATTTGTAGATATTGACCATCCTTGCATCCCTGGGATAAATCTCACTTGATCATGGGGGTTTCCCTTGTGGCTCAGCTGGTAAATAATCCACCTGCAATGTGGGAGACCTGGGTTCAATCCCTGGGTTGGGAAAATCCCCTGGAGAAGGGAATGGCTACCCACTCCTGTATTCTGGCCTGGAGAATTTCAGGGACTGTATAGTCCATAGGGTCACAAAGTCAGACATGAATGAGCAGCTTTCACTTTTCATGATCCTTTTAATTTATTGTAGAATTTGTTTTACTAATATTTTGTTGAGTATTTTTGCATCTATGTTCATCAGTGACATTAACCTGTAATTTTATATTTTTAGGATTCTTTGTCTGGCTTTGGTATCAGGGTAATCCTGACCTCGTATAATGAGTTTGGAAGCATTTCTTCCTGTGCAATTTTTTAGATTAGTTTTAGAAGCATGAGTGTTAGTTCAGTTCAGTTCAGTCGCTCAGTCGTGTCTGACTCTTTGCAACCCCATGAACCACAGCACGCCAGGCCTCCCTGTCCATCACCAACTTCCAGAGTCCACCCAAACCCATATCCACTGTGTCAATGATACCATCCAACCATCTCATTTTCCACTGTCTCCTTCTCCTACTGTCCTCAATCTTTCCCAGCATCAGGGTCTTTTCAAATGAGTCAGCTCTTGGCATCAGGTGGCCAAAGTAGTGGAGTTTCAGCTTTAACATCAGTCCTTTCAATGAACACCCAGGACTGATCTCCTTTAGGATGGACTGGTTGGATCTCCTTGCAGTCCAAGGGACTCTCAAGAGTCTTCTGCAACACCACAGTTCAAAAGGATCAATTCTTTAGTGCTCAGCTTTCTTTATAGTCCAACTCTCACATCCATTCATGACCACTGGAAAAACCATAGCCTTGACTAGACGGACCTTTGTTGACAAAGTAATGTCTCTGCTTTTTAATATGCTGCCTAGGTTGGTCATAACTTTCCTTCCAAGGATTAAGCATCTTTTAATTTCGTGGCTGGAGTCACCATCCGCAGTGATTTTGGAGCCCAAAAAAATAAAGTTTTTCACTGTTTACCCATCTATTTGCCATGAAGTGATGGGATCCGATGCCATGATCTTAGTTTTCTGAATGTTGAGCTTTAAGCCAACTTTTTCACTCTCCTCTTTCACCTTCATCAAGAGGCTTTTTAGTTCTTCACTTTCTCCCATAAGGGTGGTGTCATCTGCATATTTGAGGTGATTGATATTTCTCCCGGCAATCTTGATTCCAGCTTGTTCTTCTTCCAGCCCAGCGTTTCTCATGATGTATTCTGCATATAAGTTAAATAAGCAGGGTGATAATATACATCCTTGATGTACTTCTTTTCCTATTTGGAACCAGTCTGTTGTTCCATGTCCAGTTCTAACTGTTGTTTCCTGACCTGCATACAGGTTTCTCAGGAGGCAGGTCAGGTGGTCTGGTATTCCCATCTCTTTCAGAATTTTCCACAGTTTATTGTGATCCACACAGTCAAAGGCTTTGGCGTAGTCAATAAAGCAGAAATAGATGTTTTTCTGGAACTCTTTTGCTTTTTCGATGATCCAGCAGATGTTGGCAATTTGATCTCTGGTTCTTCTGCCTTTTCTAAAACCAGCTTGAATATCTGGAAGTTCACAGTTCACAGATTGCTGAAGCCTGGCTTGGAGAATTTTGAGCATTACTTTACTAGCGTGTGAGATGAGTGCAATTGTGTGGTAATTTGAGCATTCTTTGGGATTGCCTTTCTTTGGGATTGGAACGAAAACTGACCTTTCCCAGTCCTGTGGCCACTGCTGAGTTTTCCAAATTTGCTGGCATATTGAATGCAGCACTTTCACAGCATCACCTTTTAGGATTTGAAATAGCTCAACTGGAATTCCATCACCTCCACTAGCTTTGTTCGTAGTGATGCTTCCTAAGGCCCACCTGACTTCATATTCCAGGATGTCTGGCTCTAGGTGAGTGTGAGTGATCACACCATCATGACTATCTGGGTCATGAAGATCTGTTTTGTACAGTTCTGTGTATTCTTGCCATCTCTCCTTTATATCTTCTGCTTCTGTTAGGTCCATACCATTTCTATCCTTTATTGAGCTAATCTTTGCATGAAATGTTCCCTTGGTATATCTAATTTTCTTGAAGAGATCGCTAGTCTTTCCCATTCTATTGTTTTCCTCTGTTTCTTGCATTGAACGCTGAGGATGTCTTTCTTATGTCTCCTTGCTATTCTTTGGAACTCTGCATTCAAATGAGTATATCTTTCCTTTTCTCATTTGCCTTTTGCCTCTCTTCTTTTCACAGCTATTTGTAAGGCCTTCTCAGACAGCCATTTGCTTTTTTGCATTTCTTTTTCTTTTTCTTGCTCCCTTTCACCTGTACAATGTCACGAACCTCCATCCATAGTTCATCAGGCACTGTGTCTGTCAGAAATAGTCCCTTCAATCTATTTCTCACTTCCACTGTATAGTCATAGGGATTTGACTTAGGTTATACCTGAATGGTCTAGTGATTTTCTCCACTTTATTAAATTTAAGTCTGAATTTGGCAATAAGGAGTTCATGATCTGAGCCACAGTTAGTTCCTTGTCTTGTTTTTGCTGACTGGATAGAGCTTCTCCATCTTTGGCTGCAAAAGTTATAATCAGTCTGATTTCGGTGTTGACAATCTGGTGATGTCCATGAGTAGAGTCTTCTCTTGTATTGTTGGAAGAGGGTGTTTGCTATGACAAGTGCGTTCTCTTGGTAGAACTCTATTAGCCTTTGCCCTGCTTCATTCTGTACTGCGAGGCCAAATTTGCCTGTTACTCCAGGTGTTTCTTGACTTCCTACTTTTGCATTCCAGTTCCCTATAATGAAAAGGACATCTTTTTTTGGTGTTAGTTCTAGAAGGTCTTATAGGTCTTCATAGAACCGTTCAACTTCACCTTCTTCAGCGTTACTGGTCGGGGATTATACTTGGATTACCGTGATATTGAATGGTTTGTCTTGGAAACGAACAGAGATCATTCTGTTGTTTTTGAGTTTGCATCCAAGTACTGCATTTTGGACTCTTTTGTTGACTTTTGTTGACTATGATGGCCACTCCATTTCTTCTAAGGAATTCCTGCCCACAGTAGTAGATATAATAGTCATCTGAGTTAAGTTCACTCATTCCAGTCCATCTTAGTTCGCTGATTCCTAGAATGTCAATGTTCACTCTTGCCATCTCCTGTTTGACCACTTCCAATTTGCCTTGATTCATGGACCTAACCTTCCAGGTTCCTATGCAATATTGCTCTTTACAGCATCGAACCTTGCTTCTATCACCAGTCCCATCCACAATTGGGTGTTGGTTTTGCTTTGGCTCCATCCCTTCATTCATCCTGGAGTTATTTCTCCACTGATTTCCAGTAGCGTATTGGGCACCTACTGATCTGGGGAGTTCATCTTTCCGTGTCCTTTTTGCCTTTTCATACTGCTCATGGGGTTCTCAAGGCAAGAATACTGAAGTGGTTTGCACTCCCTTCTCCAGTGGGCCACATTCTGTCAGACCTCTCCACCATGACCTGTTCGTCTTGGGTGGCCCCACATGGCATGGCTTAGTTTCATTGAGTTAGACAAGGCTGTGGTTCGTGCGATCAGATTAGCTAGTTGTCTGTGATTGTGGTTTTAATCTGTCTGCCCTCTGATGCCCTCTCTCAGCTCCTACCGTCTTACTTGGGTTTCTCTTACCTTGGACATGGGGTATCTCTTCACGGCTGCTCCAGCAAAGCGCAGCTGCTGCTCCTTTTCTTGGATGTGGGGTAGCTCCTCTAGGCCGCCACCCCTGACCTTGAACATGGGAGTGTGGTGGCTGTGACGGCGCAGGAGCAGTTTTTTGAAATAGTTCGAGAAGCATGGGTGTTAACTGTTCTTTAAATACTTGGTAGAATTCACCTGTAAATCTGTCTGGGCCTGGACTTTATTTGTGGGGTGTTTTTTGATTACTGATTGAATTCCATTACTATTAATTGGTTTGTTTATATTTCCTATTTCTTTCTGATTCAGTCTTAGGAGTTTGTATATTTCTGGGAATTTGTCTGTTTCTTCTAAGTTTTTCATTTTCTTATACCTATAATTGTTCTCAGTAACATTTATGGTCCTTTGTATTTTTGTAGTGCTGTTTTTAACTTGTCCTTACTTATTTCTGATTTTATTTATTTAAGCCCTTTTTTAATGATTGTTTTGAATAAAATGTTCTATATGCATTGATTGATTACGTCTGATTCTAATCTGTCGTTTAAGGCCAGTGTTTCTTTATTGATTTATGCCTGTATGATCTCTCTATTGATATATAAATGCTGTGTTAAAAATCCTCCACTATTATCATGTTACTTTCAATGTCTCCCTTTATGTTTCTTAGTATTTGCTTTATGTATGTAGGTGTTCTTATGTTTAGCATATATATATTTACAATTATATCTTTTTGATTCCTTGGTCAATATGTAATGTCCTTTCTTGTCTCTTGTTACAGTGTTTAATGTCATAAGTATTGCTATCCCACCTTTCTTTTTATTTTTGTGGAATTATTTTTTCCATCCCCTCACTTGTGTTCTGTGTATGTCTAGATCTATAGTGAGTCTCTCATAGGCAGCATAGCTATAGGACTTATTTTTGTATCCATTCAGCCATTCTTTGTCTTTTGACTGGAACATTTCGTCCATTAACATTTAAAGTGAGTATTTAATGGCCAAGTATTTATTGCCATTTTGCTCATTGCTTTGGGGTTGTTTTTGTAGTTCTTTTTTTGTTCATTCTTTTCTTGTTCTTTGGCTGTCTTCCCTTGTGATTTGATGGCTATCTCTAGTGTCATGTTTGGGTTCCTTTCTCTTTTTCCTTTGTGTATCTATTTTAGGCTTTTGATTGGGTTCCTTTCTCTTTTTCCTTTGTGTATCTATTTTAGGCTTTTGATTTGTGTTTACCATGAGGTTTATATATAACAACATATATATATGTGATTAATTTAACTTGATCTCTTTAAGTTCAATGCATTCTTTTTTTTCTTAAGATATATATATATATATATATAATATATGTATGTATGTATATTTGAGGCATAGTTGACTTGCAGTGTTTCAGATGCACAAGGTGATTCATTATACATATACACATATATTATTTTTCATTATAAGTTATAAGATACTGACTATAGTTTCCGTGCTATAAAGTAAATCTTTGTTGCTTGTTGCTTATCTATTTTTTTCTAATTAGAAATCTAGCATTCTATTCATATGAAAGTCAAACAAGTGGAATTTAACTTGTGGAATCAAACAAGTGAAATAAAAAATTTTAGTTAGGCAAGAATTCATAAGTCTTCTAAAATATATATATTATGCATATTACTTATATATATGCATGCGAAAACTTTTCTACTATGCTTGGAAAGGCTTGAGAAAAAACATCAAAAAGAGAGGAGATGGAGAAATTGGAAAACATCAACTAAATGAAATGGGGGCACTGAATATGAAATAGGAAAAGTTAAACTAGTAAAATATCATCATATAGTCCAGTTGTTTTTAAACATGTCTGTTCATTAGAGACATATCTGGAGCTTTGAAGAAAAAAAGAAATACTGGACATTTATATTTTTCAAAAAATTTCAAGATAATTCAATACGCATCTGGATTTTAGAAGCTGATTATAGGTTTTTCTATTAAATTGTAGTTTTGGTGATATAGAATTCTATTATTTTTCTGTTGACCAATTATGATACAATTGTATTAAGTGATTGGTAGTTACATAATCACAATAGTAATATATATTTATCAGTTTTCACAATCAATAGTGAGATCCAAAAGAAAAGATAATTACAGTTGCAAGCCATAATGGGAATATGATTAAAGCTAACAATATAAAATAATTACATACATTTTGAGGGGTCAAGCAGAGTGATGTGACAAGTGGAAGTGCATATATGCACTTGTTTTCATCTGCCCAGCCAGTCTGTGTCTTTTGATTGGTGCGTTTAATCCATTACCATTTTCTTAGTTGTTTTGGGTTTATTTTCTGTAGGTCTTTTCTTTCTCTTGTGTTTCCTGTCTAGAGAAGTCCTTTTAGCATTTGTTGTAAAACTGATTTGGTGGTGCTGAATTCTCTTAACTTTTGCTTTCCTGGAAAACTTTTGATTTCTCTATTAAATCTGAATGAGAGTCTTACTGAATAGAGTATTCTTGGTTGTGGTTTCTTGCCTTTCTTTACTTTAAATATATGGTGCCATTCCCTCTGGTTTGTAGATTTTCTTTTGAGAAATCAGCTGGTAACCTGGTGGGTGTTCCCTTGTATGTTGTCATTTTTCCCTAGTTGCTTTTAATATTTTATCTTTGTCTTTAATTTATGTCAGTTTGATTACTGTTTGTCTCTGTGTGTTCCTTCTTGGGTTTATCCTTCCTGGAACTCTCTGTGCTTCCTGGACTTGGTTGACCATTTCATTTCCCATCTTAGAGAAATTTCCAGCTGTTATCTCTTTAAATATTTTCTCAGGTCCTTTCTTTCTCTCTTTCTTCTCCTTCTGGGACCCCTATAATGTGAATGTTAGTTCATTCAGTGTTGTCCCAGAGGTCTCTTAGGCTGTCTTCATTTTTTTTTTCATTCTTTTTCTATATTCTGTTCTGTGGCAGTGATTTCCACCATTCTGTCCTCCATGTCATTTATTTGTTCTTCTCCCTTAGGTATTCTGCTATTGATTCTTTCTAGTGTATTATTCATTCTGTTTGTTCTTTAGTTCTTGTAGGTCTTTGGTAAATATTTCTTGTATATTCTCCATTGTTTTTCTGAGATCCTGGATCATCTTCACTATCTTTGTTATGAATTCTTTCTCTGGAAGATTACCTATATCCACTTCAGTTAGTTGCTTTCCTGGGATTTTATCTTGTCCTATCATCTGGGACGTAACCTGCTTTTTTCATCCTGATTTACTTTCTGTAATGTGGTTTTGTTCTAGCTGCTGTGGGATTGTGGTTCTTTTTGCTTCTTCTTTCTGCCATCTGATGGAGTAGGCTAAGAGGCTTGTGTAAGCATCTTGATGGGAGGGACTGGCCATGGGAAAAACTGGGCCTTGCTCTGGTCAGCAGGGCCTTGCTCAGTAAAACTTTAATCCAATTATCTGCTGATGGGTGGGCTTGCACTACCTCTCGGTTATTTGGCCTGAGGTTACCCAGCCCTGGAATCTACGCGCTCTGTGGTAAGTTTAATGGTGACCTCTAAGAGGGCTTACATCCAGGGGGGCTTCCAGGATTGTTGCTGCCAGAGCCTCTATCCCTGTGGCAATCCCCTGCCAACCCACACCTCCACATGATACCCTCCAGCACTAGCAAGTAAGTAGTTTTGGTTCAGTCTTCTGTGGGATCACTGCTCATTTGCTCTGTTTCTTGGGCATGCAAAATTTTGTTTGTGTCCTGCAAGACTAGAGTCTCTGTTTCCCCCAGTCTTGTGGAAGTCCTGTAATCAAATGCCGCTGACCTTCAAGGTCAGATTCCATGGGGATTTCCAGTCCCTTTGTCCAGTCCCCAGGCTGGGAAGCCTAACGAGGGGTTCAGAATCTTCACAACAGTGAGAGATCTTTATTATTATTGTTCTCCAGTTTGTGGGTCACCCACCTGGCAGTTATGGGATTTGATTTTATTGTGATTGCTGTGGCTTCCTCTTTGTCATTGGACATGGAATATTTATTTGGTGGGTTCTAGTGCTCTCCTGTTGATGGTTATTCAACAGCTAGTTGCAATTTTGGTGCTCTGTCAGGAGATGACTGCAGTTCCTTCTATTCCGCCATCTTGAACCAGAAGCCAGTTCAATGCTTTCTAACAACCCTACATTTTTACTCCACCCATCCACATAGTTAATGTTTTTGATGTCTTTTTTTTTTTAAACTTCTTTTAAATCTTGTATCCTTTACTTATTGTAATAATTGCTTAGTGTGGAAATAGATGATTTTACTACTTTTGTCTTTAACCTTCCTACTAGATTTATCAGTGACTAACCTATCTTTACGGTGTATTTGTCTTTACCAATGAGATTTTTCCTTCCATAATTTTCATATTTCTAGTTGTAGTCTTCTTTTTTTTTTTTTTTTGCTTATGGAAGTCCCTTTAACATTTCCTGTAAAGCCAGTTTAGTGCTGCCAAACCCTTTAACTTTTGCTTGTCTGTAAAACTCTATCTTTTCCTTCAAATCTGAATAATATCTTTGCCAGTATTCTTTGTTGTAGATTTTTTTCATCACTTCAAATATATTGTGTAACTTCCTTCTGGCCTGCAGGTTTTGCTGAAAAGTCAGCTAGCTAATCACCTTATGTTAGTTTCTGTATACTTAACTGGTTGCTTTCCCCTTGCTGCTTCTAAGACTGTAGCTTTATTTTTTTGCAATTTTAATTATATGTCTTCGAGTGGACCTCGTTGGGGTCATGGTTCTGAGTCGTCGCTGTGATTCATGGCTTTGGATATCTGTTTCATTTCCAAGGTTAAGAAAATTTGGGATATTATTTTTTTAAATAAGTTCCCTTCTACTTTATCTTTCTCTTCTCTGGCACCCCTATATGCAAATGTTAGTATGCTTGATGTTGTTTCAGAGGGCTCTTAAAATATTTTCCTTTTTAAAACTTATTTTTTCCTTTCTCCTTGGGAGATTTCTACTACTCTGTCTTCCAGATGCTCATCCATTACTCTGTATCATCAAATCTACTGTTGAATCCTTCTACTGTATTTTTTATTAACATTGAAGTCATTGTATTTTTCACCTCTGATTTTTATTTATATTTTTAAACTCTTTGAAATTTTGACTATGTTCATTCAGTTTTCTCTCCAGTTCATTGAACCTCTTTTTGACTATTACTGAACTCTTTTCAGGTAGATTGTTTATCTCCACTTTGTTTTTTCTATTTCTGAGGTTGTGTGTTATTTGTTTGGAACATATTTCTCTGTCTCCTCATTTTTCTGTATTCTCTATGTTTATTTTTCTGTATTAAGTCAGTCAGGAGAAGTAGTCATTTCATGGGGTCTGGTAGCACACTCTGATCACCAGAGCTGTGTGCCTTAGGGTCTTCTTATTTTGGCAGCATGTACCCTTCCACTCCTGTGGGTCTGACTACTGTCAATGTGTTGTTAGGCAGAGCTGGCCTCTGGCCCAGTTGGCTGTGAGACTGTGCCATATGCAGTGGCTGTGAGCTTGCTGGAGGAAAAGGTAGGATTCCTGTGTCATTGGCTGTATGTCCCAGGAGGACCTAGGGCTAGGTCCCTGCATGGCTGTCTATGCAGCCTGGGGTGATTTGCAGCTGGTACTAGACCGCAGATGTGTGGGGCATCCTCTCGTGCTAATAGGGCAGAGGGAGGGTTCCAAAATAGCGCTTGCCAGTGCTCGTGTTATTGCAGTAGAACAACTCCCCTAGAATGGCTGTCTCCAATATCTCTATGCCCAAGGTGTTCCCAACTGCCTCTTGCCTTTCCAGGCGGTGTTACAAGACAAGCAGGAGTATCTGATCCAGGCTTCTGTCATACTACTGTATCTCCACTGGAATTCGGACTGTGTGGGATTTTGTGCACGTTCTTTAAAAGTGGAATCTCTGTTTCCTGCAGCTCTCTAGCTCTTCCGAACATGAGACCCATACATGTGTGCTCAGTCATGTCCTACTCTTTGCGACCCTATGCACTGTCACTCACCAGGCTCCTCTGTCTACTGGATTTCCCAGGCAAGAATACTGGAATGGGTTGCCATTTCCTCCTCCAGGGGATCTTCCTGACCCAAGTATCAAACTCATGTCTCCTGTATCTCCTGCACTGGGTGGATTCTTTACCACTTAGCAACCTGGGAAGCAGCATGTACACCACTGGTTTTCAAAACCCATTGTTCTGTGGTCTCATCTACTTGGTTTGGGATATCCAGGCTGGAGAGCTTGACTTGCTCTTTGGAGAAGATCTCTATATTTGTGATTATCCTCCCATTTAGGGGCCACTGATCTGAGGGTGGGGATACTGACTATATTGCATCTCCATTCCTCCCAACCATCATAGTGTGGTTTCTTCATATCTTTATTTGTAGTGTATCTTTTCTGCCAATTTTCAATTTTTTCCCCATAAATAGCTGCTTCATAACTAGTTGTAATTTTGGTGTTGTCCCTGGAAAGAGGTGAGTTTAGGGTCTTTCTACTCTGCCATCTTGGTCACCAGCAGTGATAAGCTTTTATGTTGTATATGTCTCTTAATTATAATACCCATTTTTGCCTTCTAAAGCCCTTTGCTTCATCTCATTTTTTTCTCAGGTGAGGGTTCTTAATTTCTTCCTACCTGTACACTTTGTGATTCATCAGTGATTTAGGTACAGATTTTTATTTCTCTTACCTATTTTTAAAATTTAAAATATGAGCACCCAGTAAATTTCTCCCTTATTTATTTAATATTGATTGTTAGTAAATCTCAAGCTTTCTCTCTTTTAATTCTTTTACTTAAAAAATGGTAAGTATTGTATTTGTAATTATTAATATTAATCATATTATGTTATAATATAATTTTATTATATTAATATTAATTAATATTAATAATTGCAATATAAAGTATATTAACATGAACATATTAATATACTCAATAATTATTTTAAATTTATGATATAGTGACTGTTGCAGTCAAGATTAAAAGTGTTTTAAGTATGTTTTGTAATGCATATAAATGTAGAAACTTTTTTTGTATGAAATTGTCTTAGTTGGCAGCAGTTATAAATTATCACTTGCCATATGGCTTCTGATTAAATCAGAAAGGGCTGTTAACATTGGATAATTTAATTTTCTATAGTTTAATGTGAAACTCATTTTTAAGATGTGGAAATTAAAAGAATTGGCTACAAATAATGTCTAATAAACTTTCAAAAATAATGACTAATAAATTTTCAGTATAGATATTTTTTATTTCTAGAGAAAAACTGAAATCTGAAGCTAAAGACAGAAAAGTTTTAGAAATTCTGCAAGTCAAGGATGCTAAAATACAAGAATTGGAACAGGTTGGTGGTATAACAGAAAATACTAAATTTATGATATTTGTTTCATATAGTAGGTCTTTACAAACATTTTAAGTTTTTTTGCAGTAATGTTCACAAGACTATCAGGGTCATTATGTTGTCCTATTACTATAGTCAAGTTACTGCTTTAGCCTGTTTTACTTCTTTGTGTTTTTGGGTTATAGACTATGTTATTTATACTTTAAAACTCTTAAGATGGTGTTTTAATTTTATAGTAATAACTATCTGTCACTCACTTTTTGTTGAAATTGCTATTTTTAACAATTATCATTTGCTTCTGAATCCTACAAATTTTTTAATGTTTTAATTTGTACAAAAGGTTAACAATAACTGGGATGATTCTATTTGATGTTTTCAACTTTCACTTTCAAATTATGCAATCCTATAATTATAGTTAATACAATTATATGTAATGGTAAATATTAAAAATTAGAGATAATTATATCTTCAGTATATTATCACTACAAAAATCCACATCGGTCATTGATTCCCAAGAATCATTGTGGAGGTAGTAACATCTTCAAAATAAAGGTGAAATAAATTTATTTTAAGAATTGTCTATATCATGATATATTTAAATTCATTTTATACCCAATTGCCCATTATAGGCTAAATTATCTTTATTTTCTAGATTAAATGAAAATTCTTTCTGGTAACTCTGCTTTTCCAAGTTCTGACTCTATTTTCCTTCCTAGCCAATTAAACAGTCAGGATAATTTTCATCTAAGATTGGTTATTGTTATTAGGTTGTTTTATTAAAGGACTAAAAATGGAAGTTAATGTGGATAAAAATTAATTTTTAAATATTCTCTCTATATAAGTTTGTTGTAAAGTTGGATATACATTCCTATCTGACATATAAATTTGAAATTTATACCTTCTCCAGAATTGTATTTTCCTTATAGAAAAGGTAATAAATGAGTGAGTGAAGTCATTTAGTCGTGTCTGACTCTTTGAGACCCAATGGACTGTAGCCTACCAACTCCTCCATCCATGGAATTTTCCAGGCAAGAGTACTGGAGTGGGTTGCCATTTCCTTCTCCAGGATAGAAAATATAATAATTATTGCTATAATGATAAAATTTTAAAACTTTTTAGTTTGTTTTGGGGAAAAATAGTTGTATTTGTGACTTAAATGTCAAATATCAAAATGAATTCTAATATAGAAAAATACTGCCATGTGCCTTGTATATTAATTAGTTGGGAAGATCCCCTGGGGGAGGGTGTGGCAACCCACGCTAGTTTTCTTGCCTGGTAAATCCCATGGCAGAAGAGCCTGCCTGCAGTCCATGGGGTCACAAAAAGTCAAACGGACTTAGCGACTAAATAATAACAAGCTACCTAATCAGTTAAGTTCGGTTCAGTTGCTCAGTTGTGTCTGACTCTAAGCTGCCTAACAGATACAAAATTAAGACTTGGAAGTAGCAAACATCATTTATACTCACATTTCATTGAGAGAAACTACTCATATGGTTAACCCAAGATTCAGCGAATTTGGGAAAACTTATTTCTGGGCTGAGCAATCTCTTACTCACATACAGGTCTACTGTATGGAAGAGAATGGATTTTGGCATTCTTTTAGATAACCTCTGGCAATAAGTTTGCAGTGCTTTAGGAAATAGTTTATCAGATCTAGATGGTCAGTCAGTTCAGTTGCTCAGTCGTGTTGGACTCTTTGCAACCCCATGGACTGCAGCACGCAAGGTTTCCCTGTCCATCACCAACTCTCAAGAGTTTGCTCAAACATATCCATCGAGTTGGTGACGCCATCCAACCATGTCATGCTCTGTCGTCCCCTTCTCCTCCTGCCTTTGATCTTTCCCAGCGTAAGGGTCTTTTCCAATGAGTCAGCTCTTTGCATCAGGTGGCCAAAGGATTGGAATTTCATCTTGAGCATCAGTCCTTCCAATACATATTCAGGACTGATTTCCTTTAGGATGAACTGGTTGGATCACCTTGCAGTCCAAGGGACTCTCAAGAGTCTTCTCCAACTCCACAGTTCAAAAGCATCAGTTCTTCAGTGCTCAGATTTGTTGCTAGTCCAATTCTCACATCCATGCATGACTACTGGAAAAACCATAGCTTTGACTAGATAGACCTCTATTGGCAAAGTAATGTCTATGCTTTTTAATATGCTGTCTAGGTTGGTCATAGCTTTTCTTCCAAGGAGCAAGAGTCTTTTAATTTCATGGCTGCAGTTATCATCTGCAGTAATTTTGGAGCCCCCCAAAATAAAGTCTGTCACTGTTCTCACTGTTTCCCCATCTATTTGCCATGAAGTGATGGGACAGGATGCCATGATCTTAGTTTTCTGAATGTTGAGATTTAAACCAACTTTCTCACTCTCCTCTTTCACTTTCATCAAGAGGCTCTTTAGTTCTTTGCTTTCTGCTATAAATGTGGTGTCATCTGCATATCTGAGGTTATTTGTATTTCTTCTGGAAATCTTTGATTCTAGCTTGTGCTTCATCCAGTCCAGCATGTCAGATATCTCAATTAAGAAATGCTTAGGTCATATTTTAAAATGTCTGTGTTCCCTCTCCTCCTGCAGAGAGCAGGAAGAGATTTTTCTCTGATCCTCACTGTGACAACCTAATAGTGTTCTATATGTAAAACTCATGAAAGTATAGGAACTCTTCTAAGACTGGGCCCTCCAGGACATTTTTTTTTTTCCTCCAGGACATTTTAAATTCTCATGCATGTCCACACTTATCCCCCGATGATTTGTTAATTGCAGATTTGGTTTTCCTACTCTTGGTACTAGAGTTTTCTTGTTTCAGGGATTTTGCTCTGCTGTATTGTGATTCTCCGTATTGCCTGTCTCTCTAGTTTGGGGAACAGCAATTTGCCCTATGACCTCAGTTCTCTGATGATTCTGAGAAGAGTTGCTGATTTTCAGTTTGTTCAACTTTTTTCATGTAGTATGAATAGGAGAGACAACCTCCAAGTTACTGCATCCTGTGCTGGAAGCCAGAAGTTCCTTCATCATGTGTTTGTTGTTCCATCAAGTAATGTTGAATAGTTCTTACTTTTCCAAACTTGTAGTCTATGGAATCGAGTAACAAGAATGCTGAGTCCTTAACCACATATCTAGTCAAACTACTAGAAAGTTACACACACAATTTTTTAGCTCGTTGCTGAAAAACTTTCATAGAACAATCTAATACTATTACATGCTTTATTGATAATAGTGTAAAAAAATGCCGTGTAACTTCTTTTGGTAAGACTGTGCTTTAGCTTTGTCACTGCTAGTTATAAAGTAAATCTTGTAATAAATTTTCCTTCAAGTATTGTATTAGATAACTCAAGTCTACTAATAACTTGCTATATTTAATGAGATTATTTTTAAACATTGAATTTCCCTTTTTTCTTACCTTCTAGGAAGCTCAGTAATAAGTTTTGGTTCTCAATTACATTTAATTCTCTCACCCCTTCCCTTTTATCCATTTACCTTTGTTTTAGTTGTACTGATACCATTACTTCTCTGTTTTTCATTAAACTCTTTTTATGCATTTTAAAGTAGGTCATGTAAATAATATATTAACTATGCTCAAGTATTGTTTTATAGAGTTTTAGGTCTTTTGAACTGCTGCCATCACACCCCACTTTTTTCCTAATTCATACCCACTATCATTCTCTTCTTACTCTACAGACTTCTTTTGACCATGATTTGAATTATTCATTTCATGGCTTATCCATAATAAATAATTTGTTCCAGCCATACTTTCTCTGTCACCCTTTATGCTTTATGGTTCCTCTGAGTTCAATTTGCTATTTTAATATTAACTCAAGCCAGAACATTAAGAATGTATTTTACTCTATCCAGAAAAGTTTGTTGAAAAGGTTTCATGAAGCTAAATTTAGGACTTGCAGGGTTATTAATGTTTAGTGAAAGAAGTCAGAGAAAGATAAATACTGTACAGTGTCACTTATATGTGGAATCTGAACAATAAAACAAACTAGTGAATATAACAAAAAGGAGGCAGACTCACAAATATGGAGAACAAACTAGTAGTTACCAGTGGGGAGAGCAAAGCAGGAAGGGACAAGATGGGAGAAGGGGATTAAGAGGTACAAGCTACTATGTATAAAGTAAATAAGCTATAAGGATATATTATATAGCAGAGGGAATATAGCATTTCAAATAACTATAAATGGAATATAACCCTTAAAATTGTGAAATCATGTTATATATCTAAAACTGCTAGAATTTATTATAAATCAACTATACTTCTCTAAAAAGGAAAAGAAAAAAAGTGAATTGTAACTATATATACTTGTGCTAAGGCTTCCCTGGTAGTTCAGTTGGAAAAGAATCTGCCTACAATGCAGGAGATCTCGATTTGATTCCTGGTTTGTGAAGATCCACTAAAGAAGGGATAGGCTACCTAATCCAGTATTCTTGGGCTTCCCTGGTGGCTTAGGTGGTAAAGAATTTGCATGCAATGTGGAAGACCTGGGTTTGATCCCTGTGTTGGGAGTATCCCCTGGAGAAGCGAACGGCTATCCACGCCTGTATTCTGGCATGGAGAATTCCATGGAGTGCATAGTCTATGGGGTTGCAAGAGTCTGACACGACTAAGTGACTGTCACTTCCATTATAAAAACTAGATCATTGAGGGTACATTTTATTAAGAAAATATTTTGAGTTATGTAAAATTTAACAGATCTTTGAGAGTTTATCAGTTCTCTTCCTTTGGGAATACATCTGTGTCTAACTTATTACTTTAATGATTTATGATATATAAGATCATTTATCAAACTAATTATTAAAATATGAACCTGGGTCTCCTGGCCCAGGCAGGTTCTTTACCAGGTGAGCCACCAGAGAAGCCCTAAAAGCATTATGGTTTTGGTTAACTAAGTTCCTGCTGTATGATGTGTTTTTATTTAAAGATTAAGTCTATATTTGTCCTGTAGATTACTAAATTCACTCAAATGCTAACTTTTCAATTACTAAATAATTTTCCTGAAAGGCCTTGTTATTGCTGTCATTTATGTTGTTTATTCAGAGAAGGCAATGGCACCCTACTCCAGTATTCTTGACTGGAGAATCCCATGGACGGAGGAGCCTGGTAGGCTGCAGTCCATGGGGTCTCGAAGAGTCGGACACGACTGAGCGACTTCACTTTCCCTTTTCACTTTCATGCATTGGAGAAGGAAATGGCAACCCACTCCAGTATTCTTGACTGGAGAATCCCAGAGACAGAGGAGCCTGGTGGGCTGCTGTCTTTGGGGTCGCACAGAGTCAGACACGGCTGAAGCGACTTAGCAGCAGCAGCCGCATGTTGTTTATTCCTGTTAAGTTTAGCTCTCATTAACGGGCAAATGCTTCTAAACGTTAAATTATTTGGTCTAGTATCTCACCTTTCTAAAGTCTAAATAATCTCAAGGATAGATGAGGGTGCTTAATTTTTGTTAATTCTCCTTTCAAAGGATAGGCCTGTAGATATTTCATTGTCTTAGTGTTCTTACGATTGAATTTATCAGTGTCAATCTCATTCATAAACATTTACTATAATTTAGTTTGGGAGATAGTGTGAGTACATCGATAATTAGCAGCTCTAGGTAATATGTGCCAAATGAATAATGTAGGCAATACAGAAACTTGGAAATAGAAATTTCTGTGATGGTTAGGAAAGACTTCATGGAGGAGGTAAAAACTGAACCTTGAAAGAGGCTGAGACTTAGATGAGAATAGAAAAATAGGTTATGAATTGTAGATGTTTATGCATCTATTTTTATGCTGTTTGATTGATGTCAAACATATTTTTATATGCCCTAGTAATTAAAATAAGCATTAAAAATTAAAACTATATTGAGGTACCATTTATACTTAATTTGTAAAGCATTACCAAGCCTGAGTGTTTTATTGGTACAGATATGGAGTTATGAGAACTCTTGAAGTTCAGTTGTCCTATGAACGAGTAATGTCACCTCTAAGTATAAATCAAGAGCAGTATTTCATTAATATGATCCCTACACTGAGAAAAATACATTTTACTTCATAACCCAGTATACACACAGATAAAATAGAAGTGTCATAATCACACTACTATATATAAAATTGACTACCTAATAAGGACTTATAGTATAGCATAGGGAACTCAATACTCTGTAATGACCTATATTGGAAAAGAATCTAAAAAGCAGTGTACATATATATATATATATATATATAGTTGTTCTTTCTATATAAAATAAAGATGAAATATAACAAAGCACATATCAAATATGAATTTGATAATATTTAAATAAAATGGAAATCCTAAATTAAATATTGCAAGAAAACATAGGAATAATAGTTTCAAATATTAGTTGGAAAAATAAGTGGGTTGACAAAAGTTGAGTAAGTTTGGCAAAGAGTCAGTATTATGGCATGGATATCAGTTTTAGCATGTTGGTTTGAGATGGCAGCAGATAGTTAAAATGGAGGTATTTTTATAGAAAACTGGAAATCTGAGATTGGTAATTGGAAGAGAGTTAGGGCCAGATTATGGATCAGGTAGTCTTTTAGACAGAGACGAGACTAGAAGCCAGGAGAGTGGGTAAGTTTTCTGAGGGCAAAGCTATAAAGATTTGAAAAGAGGGAAACTAAGACATGAGTCATGGATACATCCTTCAGATAGATTTAGGTATTTCTGGTAGGTGAGAAGAATATTTGGTTAACAATTATGGCAGTTTTAATATTTTGAATATCTTTCTACACAGCAAGATATTTTGGGTACGAAAACAGACTTGCCGTTTTTCATTCTTTAAAATTGCTCATGCTTTCACAAAACTGTTTTTCTAAAAAAATGTTTTAGATAGAATGTAATTCTTATTTTAGCTATATAAGCATTTTCTTTAATTAGAATATTTTGTAAAATTTTGGGTTTTTTTTTCCATGTTGCACAACTAAATCCAGAAAGTTTGCTTTCTGTATGAGACTGAATATTTGGTGTCCAGTTTTTATGTGTACTTCATTTTAAACTAGTAACTTGGCACATGTATGCACGTTTTACTTGACAACTGCTGGGCATGTCATAGGAAATGAGAAATTATGATAATGGATGTTGTTATGAAAGCTAGTTAATTCTAATATAACCAGAGTCTCAAACTTTTCATATGAAATTATTTTTTCTTAGAAATACCAATTCATCAGTAATTTTGCTTTTTTTCCAGAGAGAATCAGGACTAACCCAGGAAATAAATGACCTTGTAAAACGGAAGATGGCAGTAGATGAAGAAAATGCTTTCTTAAGGAAAGAATTCAGTGACTTGCAAAAGAAATTTAAAGATAAAAGTCAAGAAGTTAAGGTGTGTTGACTTGTACATAGTTTTATGCTACTGTTTCTTTGAAGTCCTATTTTAAGCTTTGTCAGCCTTTGTGGCACAGAAAGTGACAAGCTGGGAGGAAAAATTGCCTTAGGCCCTGCTGTACCATACAGTTTTCTCACATGCAAAAACTCTGAGAAAGATACTTTAAAGCTCAGACTCTAAGCTTTATAACTTTCAGATAAATAGTTAATGATGGAAATGGAGCTAAGAAAGTAGGAGTGTGAATATGTGGCTTCTTGTAATTAGATTCTGATGGGACTGGCATTATTAATTGATAAAACCCAGGTCTGGGAGGCTATGTCTGTGTGGGTCTCAAAAATAGCTGGGGACAGCATCAAAGGCAGCTTGATCAATTAATGGGCTCTTTGCAAATGTGTACTCATCAAAGCTGTCATCCAGTGAAAAAATATGACCCATCCACCTGCATGAAAAGAGGCCAATAAAAGTATACAGGTGACCTTGGCCATCAACTATAAAAGAAGCTGCTGGGAGGATAAAATTGCACAGTTTGTATTTGCTGATTAGTTCTCAGCTTTTCTGTTGTTGTTTTGTGTATTGGCCCTTGTGGTACTGTTCTACGGGACACTAAGGAGTGTGTGCAGAATAAGGAAGAGCAAAGCAGGCTGGTTATAAAAACTCTGAAGGAGGAAAATGAGAAATTAAGTACCCACTGCGCTGACCTGCTAAATGACCTGGAGAAACTGAGGAAGCAGGAAGCACATTGGAGAAAAGAAAAATTTAGCATTGATGCAAAAGTAAAGGTATGCAATGAGAATGGAATTTGTGCTGTTATTTTGAATCTAGCTTCTTAGGAAGCTTATTACATGTTGTTTTCTTTAAATAGCAAGTTATATATTCAAATCCACCAGTGGGGACTAGCATTAATTTATATTCCTTCACTTAAGACCCATAGCTTTTTAAAAATTGATGTTGCAAAGCAGGAAACTGACTTCAAATACTTATCTAAAATGTAATCATTAAAAAATAAAGGCTATTAGATTTTGAAATAAAACATGTTTTGAAAAAACACATTTAGAATTATGAATTTTGACTTTTTGTAATTAGGGCTTAAATTTATAGATATAACTATAATTCATTGCAGTATAGTTTTAAGATTGTATTTTTCAAGTCCTTTAAAAATACATAAAAAAACAAAGCAGTTAAAAATGCATGTGTTTTATATGTATTTCTTTGGCTTGAGAGGACCTTATTCATAGTAAAATATAGAAGATAAAAGGTACAATCAGTCTTCATAATCTTATGTCTTTTCTGATAAATACTTTTCAAAATAATTTTTTGTGGCTTTCTCTTGGTTTTAAGAATGTTTTTGTTCATTTTTCCCCATTGAATTTTAGTTTTCTTCTTAACCATAGATTTTGTTGAAAAGGCTCACCCCTAAAATTTTGGTCCTAGTAAATATGATAGCCCCTCTATGTGTATACATGCTTAAGAAGAATTTATAATATACATGTATGTATGTATATATGTATATATATAGCAATTTAAATATAATAAATATGGATATGTTTGTCCAAAGATTTGTGTGAGTGTATGCCGGTGTGCCTGATTATTTAAGTTAGAGAAGAAAAGATAAGTCTTTCTGAGTGTGTGAATCTATTCATTGCAAATTATTTTAAGGAAATACATACATTAAATCTATTAGTGTACAATCAGGGAATGATTGAGTTTTGAGAGAATTGAATTCAGGCAATTCAATTAGCAATGTTAGCAATGTTACTGAATTATCTTGAACTTATTTTTGTATCAGTTTCTGCTTCCCTGCAACTTTTAAGCTGTTTGTTTGTGTGATAAGAGTTCACGGCACTTCCCTTGTGTTAATTCATAGCTACATGAGTTTTTGATGATGATTTTCATTTCCTTTTTTTGCCATTCAGATAGTCTACTGTGATTTTTAGTCTTTTTTTCTATTAGAGTGTTTGCATTTTCTTATTCATTTGTAAGCATTCTTTATTCTAGATAGCAGTGCTTTGTTTTACATATGTATTGCAAATACCTTCTGTCTCATGAATCTTCAATAATATAAATTAGACATTCAAAATATATAAATTTCTATAGTCATTTTTGTTAAAATATTTTCGTTTCTAATGTTTTTGTTCTAGAAGTCTTATAGTATCAAGTTTTCCATACCCTGAAGTCTTTAATCTATTTAGAATTCATATTGGAATATGGTGTTCCACACCATATATTCAGTATTGATTTGTGATGCAGTTTCTCTCACATCTTTAAGTTGCCATGTGTATATGGACTTATTTCTGGACTTTCTATTATTTTCATGGGTTCAAGTATTGTAGTTTCATAATTTTACTCATTATTTGTTAGAGTGACCTACTTATTTATTCCCCTTTTTGTAAGTCATGAACCCTACATGTACCTCTCCTCTAGTAATATTTAAGGATCATTTCATTAGTTTTACTGAAAAATCCTATTAGAAGGCATATTGGAACATTATCTAATCTATGAATTAATTTGGGAAGAATTGTGATCTACTATTTAAGAATTTGGAATAAGGTTTTTTAATTTTCTTAAAATGGTTGTTTACTTTTATTATGTTTATTACTAGCTATTCATATTATTGTGAAAATATTGTTTTATGCTAAAAAACTTAAATTATATTTTAATTAATTATTTACAGACATTAGCAGTGTTACTAAATTATCTTGAACTTCTTTTCAATAATTTTTCCCAAATATCTTATTAATTCTAAAAATGTGTATATTTTCTATTATACAATTACATTGTCAGTAAGAAAGCTGCCTCTTTTTTTTCTTTTGGCATATAATTCTCATACCATACATTTAACCCATTTAAAGTGTACAGGCCAATAATTTTTAGTTTATGTAGAGTTTTGCAACTATTACCAAAATTACTTTTAGAACATTTTCATCAATTCCAAAAGAAGCCCCATAACTTTTAATAATCATTCCTCATTTATCTTTAGCTTTGCAGCCCAAGATCACCACCCATGAGTGGTGTATAGATTTTCTTTCTTGCTGTATAGATTTATGTGTTCTAACTGTTTCATATTAATGAAATGAATTTTAATGAATTATAAGATCTTTTGTGACTGACTACCTCCACTTAGAATAATGTTTTCAAAGGGTTTGTCCACGTTGTAGTATATATCAGTACTTTATTATTTTTATAGTTGAATAATATTCTATTATGTAGATAATCTGTATTTTATTTTCCTCAAGTAGATGGACATTTGTGTTATAAATATTTGTGTTCAAGATTTTGTATATACATATATTTTTATTTCTCATAGGTGTATACCAAGGAGTGAGATTACAAGGCAATGTGATAATTTTGTTTTTAAGCTTCTGAGGAACTGTCAGACTGTTTTCAAAAGCAGCTATATTATTTTACATTCTGAACTGCACTGTCTGAGGGTTCTGATTTCTCTTGGTCCTTGTCAACACTTATTATTGTCTTTTTGATTTTTAGCCATCTTTGTGGATGTGAGTGACCTCATTGTTGTTTTTATTTTCATTTCCCTGAAGGTAAATAATTTTGGTCATCTTTTTATATGTTATTGGTCATTTGCATATCTTTAAGAAATGTGTAATTTCTTTTGTGCATATTCTACATACAAGTCTTTTTTTATTTACATAATTTCAAACTTTTTTTTTTTAAGTTCTCTGAGTTGTTTCTTACATCCTTAATGGTATTATTTGAACAGAAAGTGTAAAACTTTTATATTTAATTTATCTACTTTTTCTTTTGTTGTCCATGCTTTTGGGTGTTCTCAGATGTATATCAGATGTGCATCTGAGAAACCATTGCTTAATCCAAGATCGTGAAAATGATCCTTATGTTTTCTTCTAAGATTTTTATTTCTTACATTTTGTTCTTTAATCCATTTTGAGTTAATTTTTAAATATGATGTTTGATAGGAATCCACTTCCATTCTTTTGCATGTGTTATTCCATTGTCACAGCTCCATTTGATAAAAAAAAAAAGACTGTTCTTCCCACTGAATTTATCCTAGCATATTTATTGAAAATCAATTGACTGTAAATATAAAGGTTGACTTCTGGACCTCAATTCTGTTCCTTTGATCTATAATTTATCCTTATGCCTATATCACACTATATTGATTATTGTAGATTTGTAATTTTGCAATTAGGACTTGTGTGTCCTCAATATTTAGTCTTCTTTTTTCAAGGTTAGCTTTTCTCTATCATTTACATTTCTATATGAGTTTTAGAATCAGCTTTTCCATTTCTTCTGGAAAAAAAAGCAAGCTGATGTGATTTTGATAGAGATTCTGTTGAATCAGATCAATATGGTGAGTATTACCATCTTAACAGTATTGTAACTCCAATTCATCAATAGGAGATGTTTCATTTATATAGAAACTTCTTTAATTTCTTTCAGTAATGTGTTACAGTTTTCAGATTATAACTTTGCACTTCTTTGAGTGCATACATTTTAAATATTTAATTATTTTTTTCTGTTATTCTAAATGGAATTGTTTCTTAATTTCCTTTTTGTATGGTTCACTCCTAATGTATGCATTCAATTAATTTTTGTATATTAGTCTTATATCTTGCAAACTACCTAAAGAAGATTGTTTCTGTAGGATTTTCTGTGTGTAAGATCATGTCATCTGTAAGTAGAAATTGTCTTCTTCCTTTCTAATTTGTATGTCTTTTATCTCCTTTTATTGCCTGTCACCCTAGCTAGAATCTCTAGTATGAAGTTAAATAGAAAAAAAGAGAGAGTGGAAATCTGTATCTTCTTCCTGATCCCAGGAGGAAAGGATTTGCTCTTTCATCCTTAGGCATGGTATTAGCAATGAGCTTTTTGTTGATATACTTTATCAGTTAAGAAAATTCCCTTCTTTTCCTAGTGTATTGAACTTTTATTTTTAATCATGAAATGGTGTTGGGTTTTGGCAAATAAATGCTTTTTATGTATCTGTTGAAATGGTTATGTGGTATTTGTCTTTCATTTTATTGGTGTTGCATATTGCCTTGTTTTTTGGATGTTAGACCAACCTTATGCTGCTGGGGTATCTTTATTTTCATCTGACGTTAGTGTAATAAGTGTAATATTTTTATCTGACTTTAAAGTGATAATGATAGCTTTAAAGAATGAGTTCAGAAGTGTTCCCTCCCTTACATTTTTTGGAATAATTTGAACAGAATTAGTATGAAATCTTTTAAAAGGTTTGGTAGAATTCACCAGTGAAACCATCTGATCTGGGAATTTTCTGTGTTGGGACATTTTAATAGCTGATTAAATTCATTTATCATGGGTTGAGATTTTCTATTTATTCTTGATTCAGTTTAGGTATTTTGTATATTTCAGAATTTGTACTTTTCATCTTGGTTATCTAATTTGTTGGACAATTGTTTATAGTATTCTCTAGTCATCTTTTAAATTTCTGTATGGTTAGTAGTACTGTCTTTACAAGTCTGTTGCTGTCTTCAAAAGAGTCAGCTTTAGAGTTAGTTGAATATATTGTTTAGTTATGCCCTTAAAAGTATTTCAACAATAATCTTGATTATTTCATTCCTTCCTTCTCCTTTTGGATCACTCGGCTATACTTTTCTGTATCCCTAAGCTATAAAATTGCATTGTTGGTTTTAGATGTGTCACCATTTTTAGTATAGGCATTTACAGCTTTAAGTTTCCTTCTGACCTTTGTTAACATCCTGTGAGTTTTGGCATGTTATGTTTTTGTCTTCATTTGTATCTGGATATTTTCGGATTTTCTTGTGGTTTCTTCTTTGATCAATTGGCTCTTTAAGAGTGTATTGTTTAATTTCCATGCGTTTTGAATTTTTCAGTTTTCCTTCTGTTAATTGAGTTTTAGCTCCATCTACTGTGCTGGGAGAAGATGCTTTGTATGATTTTAATGTTCTAAAATTTATTGAGAGATGTTTTATGACTTGGCATATGGTCTGATATGTTGAATGTTCTATTTGTAATTAAGAAAAATGTGTATTCTGCTGTTTGGGGGTAGAGTGAACCATATACATCTGTTAAATATACTTGGTTCATAGTGTTTTAAGGGTCTTTTTTATCCTTGGTGCTCATCTATCTAGATGTTCTACCATTATTTAAAGTGGACTATTGAATTACCCAACTATTAATAAAAACTATTTCTTCTTTCAGTTCTGTCCTTTATATAATTTAGGGCTTTGGTTTTGGTGCGTGTATGTTTACAGTGGTTACATCTTGATGAATTGACTTGACTCATTGATTAATATATAATGCCCTCTTTTGCCTCTTATAACTGTTTTTGACTTAGTCTTTTTTGTACAATATTCTTACATTCATCCTAGTTCTGTTTTGGTTTTTATTTTCATGAAGTACTTTTTGTCATTCTTTCATTTTCATTTTTTTGTGTGTCTTTGGATCTGATAGTCTCTTCTAAAAACATGTAGTTGTGTAATATTTTCTTCATTCTGTCCCTGCCTTTTGATAGAATTTAATCTGTGTGCACTTAAAGTAGTTACTAGTAAAAAAAGATTAACTTCTGCCACTTTATTGCTTGTTTGCTCTATGTCTTCTAGATTTTTTTTGTTCCTCATTTCCTCTATTACTGTCTTCCTTTGTATTTAGTTGATTTTTTTTGTAGTGGCACATTTTGATTCCCTTCTCATTTTTGGGTATATGTTCTTTTGATATTTTTTTGTGGTTACCATCAAGATTATATTTATCATCCTAAACTTATAACAATATAATTTGAATTGATACTAACTTATTTTCAATAACATAGAAAACTCTTCTGCTTTGTTGCTTTTCCCCTCTATTTCAAGTTATTTTTGTCACCAGTTACATCTTTATAAAATGTGTGCTCTGTAATATAGATTTACAACTTTTTATTTTTGGCTCTGAAATTATATACAGGATTAAAAATTAGAGTTAAAACCAAATATACAACAATACTGCATTTTATATTTGCCCATGTATTTACCTTTACTGGAGCCTTCATTTTTTTCAGATGGCTTTGAGTTACTGTTTTATGTTCTGTCTGAAGTATTTCCATTAGCATTTCTTATAGGTTAGATTTCATAATGAACTCCTTCAGCTTTTGTTTATCCATGAATGTCTTAATTATGCTCTGATTTTGAAGGACAGTTTTGCTGGGTATAGAATTCAACATTGACATTTTTTCTTTTAAAACTTTAAATACATCATTTAAATATATATCATTGCCTTCTGACTTCCATGATTTTTGATGAGAAATCAGGTGTTAATTTCATTAATGAGCCCTTGTGACTCGTCACTCTCTTTTGTTACTTTCATGATTCTCTTTTTGTTTTTGGCTGATTTTGAAAAGTTTAATTGTAGTGTATCTTAGTGTGGATCTCTTTCTGTTGATCTTACTTGGAGTTTGTTGTGGTCTTTGGCCTTATAGATACATGTATTTCATCAGAATTGAGAAGTTTTGGGCCCTTATTTCTTCATTGTTGTGTCTGCCCACCCCTTCTGTCTCTTCTCTTTTTGGGATTCCCATAATGTACATTTTTGTCTGTTAATAGTGTCCCACTGTTTTCTTAGGCTGTATTCAATTTTCTTCATTCATCTTTCTGCTTCTCAGAGTCAATAAATTCACTAGTTCTATCTTTTAGTTTGCTCACATTGGTTGACCCCTCTGGTGAATTACTCATTTTGGTTATTTTAATTTTTACCTCTAGAATTTGATTCATGTTTATAACCTCAGGCTCTTTATTGATATTTGTTTGGTTTATATTAATACATTGTTTTTCTGATTTCCTCAATTCTTTTACATATTTTTCTTTAAGTATACTTGAGATAGTTTTAAAGTTTTGCCTTGTAGATCTAATATCTGAGTTTCCTCAGGAATTGTTTCTGTCAATTTTTGTGTTCCTTTGAATACACCATATTGTCCTGTTTCTTTGTATGCTTTGTAACCTTTTCTTGTTGTTGAAAGTTGGGCATTTGTGATAACAAATATATGATAAAGCTGGAAATCAGATCCTACCCCTTCCCAAGACTTTGCTGCTTTCTTAACTGCTGAAGGCTATGGTAGTCTTTGTTTAGTGCTTTGGTTTACTTTTGTAAAGTGTTTATTCTTTACTGTATATAGTCATTGAAATCTCTGTCCTTTAGCTTTAGTCTGCTCTTTTTGTGACCGAATTTCACCTTGACTGCCAACAGCTAAAATGAAAAAGCAAACAAAAAGAAAAAAAAATCACATACAGAGGTTCAAAACAAGTTCCTTTCCCAGTCCTTATAGATTGGCTCTCTAATAGAACATTCCTTTAATACTTACCCAGACTTGCATTGAGCTCAGGGGTTATCCCAACGTAAAGTGACTCTGGATTTTGTGAATATGCATCTTTCTCTGGAGATATGTTTGGACTTATAAACTCTCCCATGTGAAAGGGTATTTTTGAATGTCTTAATTTCTCAAAGAATTTCCCACAATATTTAGTCCCATGACTTAGGCATCCTATCGTATATCATAACCAGTCATCTTTTGCCCTGTGCAAAGGCATCTGTGGTTTACCTTATAGCATTTTTGAGCCATGATGAAGTGGTTGGATGGCATCACCCACTCGATGGATATGAGTTTAAGCAAGCTGCAGGAGTTGGTGATGGACAGGGAAGCCTGGCATGCTGTAGTCCATGGGGTCCCAAAGAGAGGAACACGACTGAGTGACTGAACTGCACTGAATTCTACTTTTCCAGTCTGTGTTCAGAGTCTGGTCAGAGATAATTCCTTTGCATCATTCCTCCTGGTCACCACTAGACCAATTAGAACAGACACATACAATAATTTGCTAGGAAAGTTTTTTTTTTTTTTTTCTGTTCTTTCCCAAACCAGAAAAGATCACCTACTGGGAATATTGGCTACTGCCACTATATGAATTATACTGTTTTAAGATTCTTGACTTTAAGATAGCTAGTGTGCTGAGAATAAGCTGTAGAAGGGCTTTAAAAAATTCAAGAATATTTTATCTGTTTTTTAAGTTGCCTTTTTTTTTTTGGTTCAACATTTTCTTTATTATTGTAAAATTTTGAGTTTTCCAACATTGGTTCTGGGCAGTTTCTACTATTTTTTCCATTTTTTTTTCCCAGGCAGGAGTGCTTGGAGCTACATACTCTGCATTATGCAAGTGTCACTCATTGCCTTCATTTATAAATGGATTAGTATTTTTACTGGATATAGTATTACTGGATATAGTATTCTGTGTTAGCAATAGATATTGTATTCTGGATACTGTATCCAGATATGATGTTCTAGATATATAGTATTATTGGATATAGTATTCTGTGTTGGCACTGTTTTTCTTTGAGTATTTTTAATATGTTATCTCTGTCTATAGTTTCCATTATTTCTGAATAAAAGTCAGTTGCTAATCTTACTGAAGTGTATTGGAAACAATGAGTCATTTTCTCTTCTGGTTTCTAACAGTTTCTCCTTGTCTTTGGCTTTCAGCATTTTGACCATAATGTGTCTATTCATGATCATCTCTGTTTATAAATAGTAGTTAGAGAGTTTGTAGTCTTTCCTGGATGTGTAGATTAATGTTTTTCATCATTGTTTGGTAGTTTCCAGCCATTATTTCTTTGAGTATTTTTTCTGTTCCTTATTCTATTGCCGTTACTTCTGATGGTCCCATTATGCTTATATTGGTGCATTTAGTGGTGTCCAATATTTCTCTGTGTCTATTCATTTTTATTATTTTTTGATATATCTTCAAATTTTTTGTTCTTATTCCTACTAATTAAAATTAAAAGTTGAGCTCTTCTAATAAGGTAATTTTTCTTTTTTCCATTTTAGTGACTGTGCTTTTTAGTACCAGATCTTCCATTTTAATGTTTCAAAATATCTTATATACTTTTTTGGTATTTGCTATTGGATAAGACTTTCATTTTACTTTTTTGATAAATATTGGTGCTTTTAAAAACATGATTTTCTTTTGTTTTTTAAGTACACTTATAATGTCTCTTGAAATCTAGTATCTGAATTTCCTCATGGACAGTATCTGTTGCCTGGTTTATTTCCTTTTTATGAATGATGCTTGTCTCTTTCTTGCATGTTATAATTTTTTTGGTTGAAAGATGTACATTTAAAATTATATTCTGTAAAGTTAGCACCATCACAAATGAAAAGTTATATGTCTTTCACCTTCAGTATACAACTACTAAAACATCCATAGCACAACAAAGATGTCTCTGTTCAGTACATCAGGATGCTGGAGAATTCTGCATATCTGTGCACTAAAGGTGGTTGGATTGGAAAATATGAAGGATGCTGAACCAAGGGAACAGTGGAGGCATGTTTGCAGTCCTGTTCTATCAACACCAGCAGCTGTGACCACAATCTCAGAGAATCTGACAGTGGCAGAGGAGGTGATGCACATGATTCTAGCCTCCTGGCCACAGTAGTGCCTTACAGCCACAAGAAACTGGGCAGCAGTGATAGTGAGACCTTATACCGTATACCTCCAGCCAACAGAGCAGCCATTACTCTTGCCCTTCACTTGCACATCTGCAGCAGTGCAGCTTACCACCCTGAATGCTGCAGAGGTGCCTGAAGGAAAATTACAGCACTGGACACCACAGAGGCACCCACAGGAAAGTTATAACACTGGATACCATGGAAGCATCTGCAGGACCCTGCCTCCTCCTGCCTCCTCCTGCCTCTTCCCTCATAGTTGTGGAGCCTGCAATTCAGGATCCCAGATATGAGGGAATAGACCACCATCCCAGTGCCCCAGGCAGCAGCAACTATGACACTTGCGGAAACAGGGCACCAGTGACCCTAGAGACACAAGAAACGATAATGAAGGCACAGGGCCACACAGAGGCCGAGGAACACGGAAAATGCAGACTCTGAGATACACCCAGAGGCAGCCAAGCAAGAGAAGCCCCAAACTTGTACTGTATCACCACCTACTGCAAATTAAAAGAAAGACTTCTAATTTCTGACCTGTTGAATTGTTAGAATAAAGCAGAAAGGTGTTCCCTACTTCTGTGTGTCAGCAGAGGGAAAACTTATCAAGCACCATGAAAAACCACAGTAACACTACCACAAAAAGAAAATTACAGTTTCCCAGAAACTAAGGTTAAAAGTCATGGAGCATTGCAATGTGATTGATAGAGAATTCAAAATAGCTTTCATGAAGAAGCTCAACTAGTTAACATGAAAACTCAGAAAGGTAGTTCATTGAGCTCATGAATAAAGTTAATGAACAGAAAGAATACTTTACCAAAGATTTTAAAACTAAAAAAGAAACAGAAATTATAGAACTTAAGAACTCAGTAAATGATATGAAGAATGCATTATAAAGTGCTGGATACAGAGCAGATCATAGTGAAGAGATAATTAGTGAGCTCAAAGATGGAAATTAAGAAATGATATAGTAGAAGAAGAAAAAGGATTGAGATAAGAAAAATGAGAAAATTCTACAATAGTTATTCAGCTCTTTTAGGAAGGGCAACATTGGGGTAATGGGTATACCAGAAGGAGAAAAGAAGGAGAAGGGAGCAGAAAATTTATCTCTGATAACTGAGAGCCTCCCGAACATGGTTATACAAGTCCAGGAGGCTAAGAGAATAATTACCTCAATGCAAAAACCTGGTCTAAGACACGTTTCATTAAATTTTCAAAAGTCAATGACAAAGATTTTGAAATTCAGGCAGGATAAAAAAAGATGGTAATCTACAATGGCTAATCTAGACAGCATATTAAAAAGCAGAGACATTACTTTGCCAACAAAGGTCCGTCTAGTCAAGGCTATGGTTTTTCCAGTAGTCATGTATGGATATGGGAGTTGAACCATAAAGCTGAGCACAGAAGAACTGATACTTGGTTCAGATGGTTGAATGGCATCACTGACTCGATGGACATGGGTTTGTGTAAACTCTTGGAGTTGGTGATGGACAGGGAGGCTTGGTGTGCTGCAGTCCACGGGGTCGCAGAGACATGATTGAGCGACTGAACTGAATTGAACTGAACCTCCAGGGAAACCCCCTTAAGGCTATCAGGAGATTTCTCAGTAGAAATCCTACAGGTCTGGAGGGATGGAATAACAAATTCAAAATACTGAAAGATAAAAGCTACTACCCAGGAGTACTCTATCAAGCAAAGTTATCATTCAGCTATGAAGGAGAAATAAAGGTTTTCCAAGGCAAGCAAAAGCTCAGGGAGTTCATCAAAACTAGACCTGTTGTACAAGAAATATTGAAAAGTGCTCTTCTATCAGAAATAAAAAGGCAAAAGTACATGTATTTTAGCAAGGGGATAAATAGAATCAGAAAAATTTAAATCTTTATTCAAATAGGCTTCTAAATACTTTATTATAGCAGAAACATTAAAGGGGAAAAAATAACTATAGCCCCTTGCAGTTTGGCAAAAAACTCAGAACGTATAAAGGGATAATTTGAGACAGCAAAAACAAAAGGGAAGAGGAAAAGCGTGTAATCCATAGCCATAAATGAAGATGCTATCAACAGAAAAAAACAGGATTTTTACAATTGATATATTTTACACAAAATCCACAGTAAGCACAAAATATAAATCTGCAGCAGAGACATGAAAATGAACAAAAAATAAACTGAGAAAAGCATCACAAAAACCCACCAAACCAAAATGGCAGACATAAATACAAATAAAAGAAATGATGGAGATATACAGCAACCAGGAAACAAAAAGTAAAATGGCAGTACTTAGTTTTCATCTAGCAATTATAATTCATGTAATGGATTGAATTCACCAGTCAAAAGACACAGAGTACTCAGATGCATTAGAAAATAGTAAGACTATATGCTGTCTCCAGAAGACTCACCTCAGGTCTAAAGACAAATGCAAGGTGAAAGTGGAGGGATTGAATATGATACTCCAAGCAAATGATATTCAAAGGGAGTTGATGTAGACATACTCATATCAGACAAAATATACTTGAAGCCAAAAAAGGTAATAAGAGACAATTTGGACAGTATATAATAAAAAGGGGACCATTCATCAAGAAGATAACACACACACACACACACACACACACACACACACACACACACACACATATTCACACACACATATCTAACATAGAAGCACCAGAGTATATGTCAAACAGTTACTAACAAGCCTACAAGGAGCAATTGACCATAACACAATAGTAGGGGGCTTTAATATCCAACTTACATTGATGAATAGTTCATCCAGACAAAATTCAGTAAGGATACAGTGGTCTTAAATGATGCATTAAACCAGATGGATTTGATAGATTTGTTCAGGATATTCAATCCAAGTGCAGCAAAATGCATATTCTTCTTAAGTACATATGGAACTTTTCTCAGGTTTAGACCATATATTGAAACCAGTAAACCACCTGGGAAGCCCAGAGATCATAATGGAAATCAATTAAATGGAGACTAAAAAGACAATAGGAAAAAAGATCAATGAAATTAAGAGATAGCTCCTTGAAAAGATAAAATCAGCAAATCTTTAGTTATGCTCTTTAAGAAAAAAAAAAGACAAAGCTCTAGTAAATATAGTAATGAGTGAGGAGGCATAACAATGAATACCACAGAAATATGAAGGATTATAAGAGAATACTATGAACAGCTCTATGCCAACAAATTGAACAAACTAGAGAAAATGGACAAATTCTTAGAATTATACAACTTCCAAGATTGAATCATGAAGAAATAGAAAATCTTAATAGAGCATATCACTATATAGAAATTGAAACAATAATCGAAAAGCTCTCTGGACCTGGACAACTTCACAGATGAATCCTGCCAACCATTCAAAGAAGATTTAATATCTATTCTATATCTTCCAAAAAACTGAAGAGGAAGTTATGATTCCTAACTCATTTTATGAGGCTAACTCCACTCTTATACAAAAACCACACAAAGACAACACACAGAAAAAGAAAATTATAGGCCAATATCTCTGATAAACATAGATGCAAAAATTCTGAACAGAGTATTAGCAAGTCAAGTAAAACAGTACATTAAAAGAATCATCACCATGATCAAGTGTGATTTATCCCAGGATATAAATAGGTTTCAACATTTGCAGATCAGTCAACAGGATACCACATTAAGAAAACAAAGGATGAAAATCATATGATTATCGCAATAAATGCAGAAAAGGCATTTGACAAGATTCAGTGCTCATTTGTGATTAAAAAACAAAACACCTCTCAAATAAATGGTTATAAAAATAACATACCTCATCATAATAAAGGTGTAAGTGATAAATCCACATCTAACATCATACTCAATGGTGAAAAACTAAAAGCTCTTTGTCTAACATCAGGACCAGAACAAAGACCCCTCTTTTCACTCTTATTCAGCATAATATTGGAAGTCCTAACAACAGCAATTAGGCAAGGAAAAGAAATAAAAGGAGTCCAAATGGAAAGAAAGAAGTAAAAGTGACACTGTTTGTGGATGACATAATTTTATAAAATGATGAAAAAAGCTCCACAAAAAAGCTATTAGAAAAAATGAATATGACAGAGTTGCAGGGTACAAAATCAACATATGAAACTGTGTTGCATTTATATATGTGAACAATGATTTAATAGAGAAATTAAGGAAGCCAGTTCTATTTATAAACAAAAGAATGAAATACTTAGGAATAAATTTAACCAAAGGTATAGAAGATCTGAACATTGTTAAGAAATTGGAAAAAATAAATTAATTAAAAAATATTCTCTGCCTATGAGTTGGAATGATTAACATTGTTAAAATATCCATATGACCTAAAAATATATAGGTTCAATTCAATCCATTTCAAAATCACAAGGACATTTTTGACACAAACAACAAAAATTTCTTAAATTTATAATGGAACCACTAAAGACCTTGAATAGCCAAAGCAATCCTGAGAAAAAAGAACAAAGATAGTGGTATCATAATCCATGATATCACCTAAACTACAAAGCAATAGTAATCAAAACAGCATGGTATTTTCAGAGAAACAGACACATACATCAATGGAATAGAATTTAGAACCCAGAAATAAACCCACACTTATACAGGCAATTAATAGACAACAAAGGAACAATAAAAATACAATGGAGAAAGGATAGCATTTCAATAAATGATGTTGGGAAGCCTGGACAGCCACATGCAAAAAAAAAAAAAAAAAAAGTGAAACTGGACCACTGTCTCATACCATTCACACACAAAAGAAAAATGGATTAAAAATTTAAATGTAAGTCATGAAATCATAAAACTTTGAGGATAACTTGGATGGTATGCTCTTTGACACTGGTCTTAACAATGTCATTTTGGATATGTCTTTTCAGGCAAGGGAAGCAAAAGTAAAAATAAACAAATGGCACTAAAGGTCCGTCTGGTCAAGGCTATGGTTTTTCCAGTAGTCATGTATGGATGTGAGAGTTAGACTATAAAGAAAGCTGAGCACCGAAGAATTGATGCTTTTGAACTGTGGTGTTGGAGAAGACTCTTAAGAGTCCCTTGGACTGCAAGGAGATCCAACCAGTCCATTCTAAAGGAAATCAGTCCTGAATATTCATTGGAAGGACTGATGTTGAAGCTGAAATTCCAATACTTTGGCCACATGATGCGAAGAGCTGACTTATTTGAAAAGACCCTGATGTTGGGGAAGATTGAAGGCAGGAGGAGAAGGGGATGACAGAGGATGAGATGGTTAGATGGCATCACCGACTCAATGGACATGAGTTTGGGTAAACTCCGGAAGTTGGTGATGGACAGGGAGGCCTGGCGTGCTACGGTTCATGGGGTCACAAAGAATCAGACACGACCGAGCGACTGAACTGAACTACATCATCCTAAAAAGCTTTTGTGTAGGAGAGGATACTATCTATAAATGAAAGACAGTCTATTGCATGTAAAGGATATCTGCAAATGATATATTTGATAAAGGGTAAAATCTAAAATATATAAAGAACTCATACAACTCAACAAAAAATAAATAACCCAGTTAAAAATGAACAAAGGACCTGAATAAACATTTTCTGAAGGAAGACGTATAGATGGACAACAGGCATATGAAAAGTTGATCAACGTCACTAATTATTATAGAAATGCAAATCAAAACTACAGTGAGGTTTCATGTCACTCCTTTTAGCATAGCTCTTTTTCAAAATACAAGAAATAATATGTATTGTTAAGGATGTTGAGGAAAGAGAAGTCTCATATATTCTTGATCGGAATGTAAATTGGCAGCCACTGTGGAAAACAGTATGGAGAATTCAAAAAGTTAAGAATAGAACTGCCATATGATTCAGCTATCCTACTTCTGGATATTTGTTTAAAGAACACAAAAGCACTAATTAAAAAAGATATATGTACCACTGTGTTCATGTGGCACTGTTTATAATAGCTAAGATATGGAAACAACCTGAGTCCCTATCAGCCAATGAATGGATAAAGAAGATATGGTATACATATGTGCATATGTACACACACACTCAGTAGAATACTACTCAGCTGTCAAAAATGAAATCTTGCATTTGTGACGATATGGATGAACCTTGAGGGTATTATGTAAGTAAGGTAGCCTGATGGAGAAAGAAAAACACCGTATGATTTCACTGATTTGTGGAATATAAAAAGACAAAAACAAAATAGATAAACAGGAACAAATACATAAATTCAGAGAACAGAGTAGTGCTTTACTGGAGAAAGTTGTGTGTGGGGGGGTGTGAACTGGATAAAAAGGATTAGCCACTTCATCCCTTCTCTTGCCTCCCTTTCCTACCATCTTTCCTTCTGTCTCTCTATCTCTTCCATCCATCCACAAACCTACTGATATATATATATCATTACTCTTTTCTAATAAATGGGAATTTAAGAAGTACAGGTATACCTCAGAGATGTTTTGGGTTTGGTTCCAGATTGCCACAATAAAGTGAATATTGCAGTGAAGTAAGTTACACAAATTTTTTGGTTTCCCAATGCATATAAATGTTATATTTATGCTATACTGTATTCTGTTAAGTGTGCAAGCATTATGTCTAAAGCAACAATTTACAAACCTTATTTTAAAACACTTTATTGCTAAAAAAGTCTAACCATCATCTGAGCCTTTAGTAAGTTGTAGTGCTGTCCTCGGAGAAGGCACTGGCAACCCACTCCAGTACTCTTGCCTGGAGAATCCCATGGCCGGAGGAGCCTGGTAGGCTGCAATCCACAGGGTTACTAAGAGTTGGACAAGACTGAGCAACTTCACTTTCACTTTTCCCTTTCATGCATTGGAGAAGGAAATGACAACCCACTCCAGTGTTCTTGTCTGGAGAATCCTGGACGGGGGAGCCTGGTGGCTGCTGTCTGTGGGGTAGCACAGAGTCAGACACGACTGAAGTGACTTAGCAGCAGCACCAGCAGCAGTGCTGTGCTTAGTTTCTCAGTCATGACTGACTCTTTGCGATCCCATGGACTGTAGCCCACCAGACTCCTCTGTCCGTGGGATTCCCCAGGCAAGAATACTGGAGTGGGTTGCCATGCCCTCCTCCAGGGGATCTTCTCAACCCAGGGACTGAACCCAGGTCTCCCGCAATCCACAGGTGGATTCTTTACTATCTGAGCCATGAGGTAAGCAGTTAGTTGTAGTAACATCAAATATCATTCATCACAGATCACCATACCAAATATGATAATAATGAAAGAGTTGAATTACCAAACTGTGGCAGAGACATGAAGTGAGCAAATGTTGGAAAAATTGCCTTGATAGATTTGATGCAAAATTGCCACAGTCCTTCAATTTGTAAAAAATGCAGTGTCAGTGAAGTGCAATAAAAGGAAACATGATAAAATGAAATATGCATGTACTCGCAGTGTTATCTTGGCTAAAAAGCAGTATTTTTTTTCTTCAGAAGTTCATTCTAGTTACTGCACAGTGAATATATGAGGTATGGGAGCATTTCTAGACGATGATAGATTTTTAGTGCTTGACCTAAAACTTGTTGCTCAGTTTTGGATTGGAAATAATGAATGTATGGTGTATTTTTGATAGCTCAGCTGGTAAAGAATCCACCTGCAATGCAGGAGACCGCAGTTCAATTCCTGGGTCCAAAAGATCCGCTGGAGAAGGGATAGGCCACTCATTCCAGTATTCTTGGGCCTCCCTTGTGGCTCAGCTGGTAAAGAATCTGCCTGCAATGCGAAAGATCTGGGTTTAATCCCTGGATTGGAAAGATCTCCTGGAGAAGGGAAAGGCTGCCCATTTCAGTATTCTGGCCTGGAGAATTCCATGGACTATATAGATAAAATATTTATTCAATACTTTATGAAAATAATTTAGATTTTATATTTTTGAAAAAAAGTAACATCAATTTAAAAATTGTTTCAAAGTGAATAAACAGTTTACAGAATTATCAGGAGGAAAAGGCCAGGTTTGAAGAACTTTAGGTGAACTTTCACCACAATCAAGTGAACTCAGCATGATCTGAATCTAAAACATTATAAACTTATTATTTTTTTTCTGTACCATTTTTTTCTTCTCTGAGTGTGTTTATGTATCTGTATTTAAAATTAAGACAATAATGAAATATCTGCTGTTTGTATTGAGTAATATTTAAGTAAATGAGTTCTTTTTTTGTTTATGTAATTAGCAACTTTTTTATTATACAGTCCTTCCTTTATTGCAATTTTAATAAGTAAATTTCTACATAGATTTTCAACTTTATTTGCTTCAGATTCTTAACTTTCACACCAGGAGACCATAATACTTTTACAGTTTCTGAAAAAAATGACCTGTGATGGGTGTAAAGTTTCTTTGATTGTACTAACATTCTTTTAATTAAATGAAAAAAAAAAGTAAAATTGAAAACACTATTAATTTTTCACTGTTATTTTGTGGATTTTTTTTAGTCAAATATGACAGATTTTTATTTATTTATTTGATATTTATTATATTTGATTGTGATATGAATGCTCTAATTTTAGGCCTTTGAAGACAATTTAATTGAAGCAAGAAAAGAAATTGAAGTATCACAGAGTAAATATAATGCACTATCATTACAGCTGAATAATAAACAGACAGAACTTATGCAGAAGGATATGGATATTACCCTGGTCAGGCAAGTACTCTGACTCCTTAATTTAATTTGACGTTGTAGAAATGTCCTTAGTTATGTAGAATGCCAGCAGTTTTATATTTATTTTTGTATTTATTGTTAACACTCCTGACTTCCCTGGTGGCTCATACGGTAAAGTGTCTGTCTACAATGCTTGAGACCTGGATTCAATCCCTGGGTCGGGAAGATTCCCTGGAGAGGGAAATGGCAACCCACTCCAGTACTCTTGCCTAGAAAATCCCATGGATGGAGGAGCTTGGTGTCCACGGCGTCGCAAAGAGTCGGACATGACTGAGTGACTTCACTTTCACTTTCAAAAACACTCCAGAATGACAACAGTGTTTGTCTTCTGTGAGACCTATGTTTGTGTATTGGAACTATCTGGAATTAACTGGGACAGTTGGAGGTTCCACAGGGTTGGAAAAAGCATGCACAAAGAGTATCCCTGTTTCAGATGCATGCATTCATTCATAGTTTCCTTATAAAATTTTTACCTTTGCATTATATAATATTCATTATTATTACAGTGAGTAATAAATGAGTAATCCTGTTTTGACTTTTTATTTTGTGCTGTGCTTAGTTGCTCAGTCGTGTCCAACTCTTTGCAACCCCACGGACTGTAGCCAGCCAGGCTCCTCTGTTCATGGCGATTCTCCAGGCAAGAATACTGGAGCAGGTTGCCATGCCCTCCTCCAGAAGATCTTCCCCACCAAGGGATCAAACCTAGGTCTCCCACACTGCAGGCAGATTCTTTACCGTCTGAGCTACCAGAGAAGCCCATGTACTAAATAGTTTTAGTTTGTGAAATAATTTTTCTATATCAAAATATTGAATTTTATAGTACTGCTTATAAAGTGGAAGTATCTGAAAAACTTGTGTTTTTAAGTGTTTTGAAAGATTTAAAACTACCTATTTATTTTATAATAACCTTTATCAGAAAATAGTGTTAGAACAAATCATAAAAGTATATATACATATACATAAATGTCATACATGTATACACATGTACATACACATGTACATTTTAAATTTTAAGCTATTTAAATCACAATGTTTATCATATACTTGTATAAGCACAATTTCAGTTTCTGGTGCTACCTGTGAAATATGTCATATATTTATATGCATAATATAATATATGTATTATGTTTATATGTGACATATATAAATGGACAAATTCTTAAAAAAGTATAACTTACCAAAACTGAACCAGGAAGAAATAGAAAATCTTAACAGACCCATTATAAGCACAGAAATCGAAACTGTAATCAGAAATCTTCCAGCAAACAAAAGCCCAGGACTAGATAGCTTCACAGGTGAATTCCACCAAAAATTTAGGGAAGACCTAACACCTATCTTACTCAAACTCTTCCAGAAAATTGCAGAGGAAGGTAAACTTCCAAACTCATTCTATGAGGCTACCATCACCCTAATACCAAAACCAGACAAAGATGCCACAAAAAAAGAAATCTACAAGCCAATATCACTGATGAACATAGATGCAAAAATCCTTAACAAAATTCCAGCAAATGGAATACAACAACATATTAAAAAGATCATACCTCATGACCAAGTGGGCTTTATCCCAGGAATGCAGGGATTTTTTAATATCTGCAAATCAATCAATGTGATACACCACATTAACACATTGAAAGATAAGAACCAAATGATTATCTCAATAGATGCTGAGAAAGACTTTGACAAAATTCGACATCCATTTTTGATAAAAACCCTCCAGAAAGCAGGAATAGAAGGAACATACCTCAACATAATAAAAGCTATATATGACAAACCCACAGCAAACATTATCCTTAGTGGTGAGAAAGTGAAAGCATTCCCCCTAAAGTCAGGAACAAGAAAAGTGTGCCCCCTCTCACTACCACTATTCAACACAGTTTTGGAAGTTTTGGCCACAGCAGTCAGAGCAGAATAAGAAATAAAAGGAATCCAGATTGGAAAAGAAGAATTAAAACTCTCACTGTTTGCAGATGACATGATCCTCTACATAGAAAACACTAAAGACTCGACCAGAAATTTACTAGAGCTAATCAATGAATATAGTAAAATTGCAGGATATAAAATTAACACACAGAAATCCCTTGCATTCCTATACACTAACAATGAGAAAACAGAAAGAGAAATTAAGGAAACAATTTCATTCACCATTGCAATGAAAAGAATAAAATACTTAGGAATAAACCTACCTAAAGAAACAAAAGACCTATATATAGAAAACTATGAACCACTGATGAAAGAAATCAAAGAGGACACAAACAGATGGAGAAATATACCATGTTCATGGATTAGAAGAATCAGTATAGTATAAATGAGTATACTACCCACAGTAATCTGTAGATTCAATGCAATCCATATCAAGCTATGAACAGTATCTTTCACAGAACTAGAACAAATAATTTCACAATTTGAATGGAAATACAAAAAGCCTTGAATAGCTAAAGAAATCTTGAGAAAGAAGAGTGGAACTGGAAGGATCAACCTGCCTGACTTCAGGCTATACTACAAAGCCACAGTCTTCAACAGAATATGGTACTGGCACAAAGACAGAAATATAGATCAATGGAACAAAATAGAAAGCCCAGAGATAAATCCATGCATCTATCGACACCTTATCTTTGACAAAGGAGGCAAGAATATACAATGGAGAAAAGACAATCTCTGTAACAAGTGGTGTTGGGAAAACTGGTCAACTACTTCTAAAAGAATGAAACTAGAACACTTTCTAACACCATACACAAAAATAAACTCAAAATGGATTAAAGATCTAAATGTAAGACCAGAAGATATAAAACTCCTAGAGGAAATCATAGGCAAAACACTCTCTGACATGAATCACAGCAGGATCCTCTATAACCCACCTCCCAGAGTAATGGAAATAAAAACAAAAAAGAAAAAAAAAGGCTATGGTTTTTCCAGTAGTCAGGTATGGATGTCAGAGTTGGACTGTAAAGAAAGCTGAGTGCTGAAGAATTGATGCTTTTAAACTGTGGTGTTGGAGAAGACTCTTTAGAGTCCCTTGGACTGCAAAGAGATCCAACCAGTCCATCCTAAAGGAGATCAGTCCTGGGTGTGCTTTGGAAGGACTGATGCTGAAGCTGAAACTCCAATACTTTGGCCACCTGACGCGAAGAGCTGACTCATTTGAAAAGACCCTGATGCTGGGAAAGATTGAGGGCAGGAGGAGAAGGGGACGACAGAGGATGAGGTGGTTGGATGGCATCACCAACTCAATGAACATGGGTTTGGGTGGACTCTGGGAGTTGGTGATGGACAGGGAGGTCTGGCGTGCTGTGGTTCATGGGTTCACAAAGAGTCAGACACAACTGAGCGACTGAACTGAACTGGACTGGACTGATAATTATGGTATACACAGATATTTACATATATAGACTCAGTATTTACTTGTATATATTTAGTGTATTGTTTATATATATATATATATATGTATACATCTGGGCAAGAGTTTTGCTTGGTTAATAGATTAATATATATTATATATACATTTATATATACACATATGTATCTGTGTGATAAAAAATCCATAGTTTCTCATCTTAAAGATCTTACTATAGGGATGCACATATGTATCTGTGTGATAAAAAATCCATAGTTTCTCATTTTAAAGATCTTACTATAGGGATGTGGAAAAGTATATCTTTACAGATGACAGACTGATTGAATTCATGGTATAATTTTTTTAAGTCAATAATTGATGAAGTCAAAAAGGTAAATCTAAATAGTAATAGAATATTAATTTTACAAGAAGTCTGAAAGTTATTATTTATTCCTATCTTCTTCCCAATAAAACAGTTTTTAGTCTTTGCTTGATGCTGTTAGTTTGTATGTTTCTCAGTAGTTTTTACCACTGTTCTTTTTATTTTGTTTAAATTTTACATTGATTCATGTATTTAGTTGAAATTTTCTGTTTTGAAGTATACACCATTTATCTTATATGCTTGTCTAGGAAATCTCAGAGACAGTCTAATCTTTGTTCTGTAGTTCAGATCTTCAAATAGTATAAGATAACTTTATTAATACTTTTCCCCATTAGTTTATTAATGGCTTTTATTTCTCATAATTTTGCATGTATAAGTTACACAGACATTATATTGTTTTAGGTTGCCTTTCTGAGTGCATTCCCTATTGTCAGAGTTCTCATCATCAACTATTACTACCGGCTAGGCCAGAAGGGCCAAGAAGAGAAGCTTTTTTCCCCTAATTTAATTGGAGGATAATTACAATATTGTGATGCTTTTTGCCATACATGAACATGAATTGGCCATAGGAATACATGTGTACCTTCTCTCCTGAGCCCCCTTCCCACTTCCCTTCCCACCTTATCCCTCCAAGTTGTCAGAGTATCAGCTTTGGGTTCCCTGCATCATACATCAAACTCCCATTGGCTATCTTTTTTCCATATGATAATGTACACGTTTCCGTACTGTTCTCTCAAATTGTCCCACCTTTTCCTTCTTCCATTGTGAGAGAAGATTTTACCAGATTTCTCTGACACGTCTAGCCCTGGGAGGGAGGCTGTCTCATAGAAGTATTCTTAGAGGAACAGAGATACTGCCAACAGTGGGTTAGTGGAGAAGGAGCTAGGAAAAGAAATACTGTGACCTCTTTTCCCTTTACTCTCTAATCTTTGGCCAGCACTTTCAGCTACTCAAATTAAAACACAGAAGCCTGGGAGCCAGTGTAATGTTGTCTGTACAGACTGGCTTCTCAGGCTAGAGCATAGGCTAAGAGTACTAGAGATTAAGTAATATGGTAGAGATGATGAAAATTGGATAAGAGAGTACGTGACGCATTCTCCATTTCTGCTCTTTCACAGGTTTCCTGGGCATTTATTGCTTATTAATTTTTCCATGTAACTTTAGGTTAAACTGGCTCATTTTGTGTTTACTATTTTATTAGGGCATCAAATTGAAAAGCAAACTGAAGGAGAATTGAATCTTTATAATCTCAGTTTTTCTGTCCAGAATATGCGATGCCATACCATTTGTTTCAATGCCTTTGTGTCCTTATCAGATGTTTTGTTCCTTGTCTCAGTTTTGACATTTCTTCTTAAATTTACTCATAGTTATTACATGGTTTTTGTTATTATTTTAAATGGAATCTTTCCCATATAGTTTACAACTGATTTTCCTTTTATTGCTTATTAGTTTTTGTTGTGATATTTTCTTTTATGTGCTGTGATTTGGTGGGTAAAGCGTCCAACAGAGTTATTTTGTTTTTACTGTGAATCATACTTTATTCTTTTTTTCTGTAGGATTATTTTTTCCTTGAGTTCTAATTTCTCTGAAATTAATGCTATTACTGCTACTCTTTTTTGTTTATATTTATATGATAACAAAGTACATAATTGTTTTAATACAATGGTACATGTTAATACAGAAAAGTACAAAGAAAATAGGGGGAAGATCATGCTGAAATGCAATCCTGGAGAAATAATAGCCAGTAAAATTTTATTAAAATAATTCTGTGTTTTTTCAATACATATTTATAGATTGAAGAGTAGGCAAACAGGTTTTTAGATAAAAGGGACTATAATTGAGCATTTTTATTTATAAGTAGTAACTTTAGTTTTTATAATATAATGGAATGGGTAAATAAGACACTTATGTTAAATGGAGGGAATTATTAAATCTCAGGTAATTTTTTCTTCTCTATAAGAACCACTAGCCAACTTGCTAAAGTTAAGAAAGAAATGGCATGAGAAAACTTTGGAAGGCGATGTAATTTTTTAAGAAAAAACTACATTTCAGTTTTAGTTGGTTTTGACATCATGCTATGTATACGTAATACATACATTCAGCCATTTTAACTCCTAATTTTGTGTCTCAAGATGTATAACATTCATCTCCGTGCCCTACAGATACTTAGGTTTAGGTTTTTATACTGCTTCAGTGCACATCAGTAAACTTTCCTACTCATCTGTGTTTATTCCTGACTCAGTGTTGATTCATCTTAAAGGTCCATTTTTACCAAAACCTTCCCTGTTGCTCGAGCATGCTTTCTCCCCCATTAACATCGGATTTAGCCATGTGACTGATTTTGGCCTGTGTAATGAGTGAAAATGACACATGTCATATCCTGGCAAGTGTCTTAGAGAGTCATTGCTTGAATTATTGTTGTTTTTTGCCCTCTGCCATTAAGAGTGGCCTGTTACTAATAATGCTTACCAGTTCCTGTTTGGGTTTTAGTAGAGGAGAGATTCTGCATGTGTGCACTCAGTCATGTCTGCCTCTTTGCAGTTCCATGGACTGTAGCCTGCCAGGCTCCTCTGTCCATGGAATTTTCCAGGCTAGAATACTGGAGTGGGTTGCCATTTCCTTCTGCAGGGGATCTTCCCAACTCACGAATCAAACTCGTGTCTCTTGCATCTCCTCCATTGGCAGGCAGATTCTTTACCACTGGCACCACCTGGGAAGGCCTAGGATAGGAGACAGGCACATGTAATGTGAAGAAGCAAATTTTTATTTGTGTAACAGTGAGGTTTTTTTAAACTGCAAAATAATCTTGGCACTGTCTGAAACCCTTTGTCAGTCTTTGCTATCAAATCTGATGTCTACAGGAACATTTTTTCATAATTTATCCTGTGGCTCCTTCAGTCCCTTAGCATCACTGTAAATCAGCAACACAGTGTTTTTAATCAACATTCTTCCTGAGATGGGAAGAAGTGTCGTTAGTTCTCAGCATGCTCTCAGCTCAAACCACTTCTTTCTTTATTTTCTTTAGTCTGTGTCTGGAGGAACTTCTCAAGTTTGAACCTACCAATTAGTTTTATTTTCTATAGTTTTAGGTTTCCAAATAACTTCTCTCCTTATGTATTTTACTGCTATTTGATATCAATCTTTCTTAGCAATCCTTCTTTGTGTTATCATTTTCATTTCATCCATTCAACAACTGTCTTATCCCATGTATCCTAGAATACAGAGACTGTGAAGATTAAGTACTCGCTCCTTACTTGAGGGATTCAATTTCATGGCAGAGTTAGTGAGAGAAGAATAATCTAAGGGTCTTTTCCCTTCCTCTCTTGTTTTATATTTTCTCAAGGTATTGTGCCATTATTGATTCTCTTCTCTCCCTTCCACCATTTTTGGATTACTATTTTCTGCAGATCTCAGTTTTTTTAATAGTACAGAAAAGTGCTATAGTCTAAATGTTTATGTCCATCCAATATTCGTATGTTGAAGTTCTGATGCCTAATATGATGGCATTAGGAGGTGGGTCTTCAGGGAGGTGCTTTGGTAATGAGTGTGGAAACCTCACAAAAGAATAGTTCTCTTTTGAAAAAGACCTCCCAGAGCCTCCTTTGCCTTCCACCACTAGACGTGAGGATGTAACAAGTCTACGACCTAGAAGAGAGCCCTCAGTTGACTATGCTGGCAGTCTGATGTCTGACTGACCAATTATGAGAAATAACTTTCTGATATTTGCAAACTACCCAGTCTGTGTTGTTCTGTTAACATCAAAAGGACTAAGGCAGATGGTTTATCTACATGTGTGGGTTTAGGGGTTGCTGTTGTATCTGGAGAGCATTAATATTCTAAACCTCTAAAAAAGCAGAGCTCTGGAATTCTTTGGCAGTCCTGTGGTTAGGATTCGGCCTTTTTAGCTGTGGCCTGAGTTCATTGCCTGGTCAGGGAACTAAATTCTACAAGCCCCATAGCACAGCAAAATAAATAAAACAGATTAAAAAAAAAAAACCACAGCTCATTTCTCCCGTATTAATAGTCATCCATATTGAACAAGTGTCTGCATATCTTTTATGTTTCTTCTTTCTTTTAAGATTTGTCTTACACGAATGAATCACCAGTTTGGGGTTATAAGTAAAGAAAAGTTTCCATTAAAAATAGTCTCCACATGTGTACCCCAATGTTCATTGCAGCACTGTTTATAATAGCCAGGACGTGGAAGCAACCTAGATGCCCATCAGCAGATGAATGGATAAGAAAGCTGTGGTACATATACACCATGGAATATTACTCAGCCATTAAAAAGAATTCATTTGAATCAGTTCTAATGAGGTGGATGAAACTGGAGCCCATTATACAGAGTGAAGTAAGCCAGAAAGAAAAACACCAATACAGTACACTAACGCATATATGTGGAATTTAGAAAGATGGTAATGATAACCCTATATGCAAGACAGAAAAAGAGACACAGATGTATAGAACAGACTTTTGGACTCTGTGGGAGAAGGCAAGGGTGGGATGATCTGAGAGAACAGCATCGAAACGTGTATTATCAAGTGTGGACAGATCACCAGTCCAGGTTGGATGCATGAGACAAGTGCTCGGGGCTGGTGCACTGGGATGACCCAGAGAGAGGGATGGGATGGGGAGGGAGGTGGGAGGGGGATTCAGGATGGGGAACACATGTAAATCCATGGCTGATTCATGTCAATGTATGGCAAAAACCACTACAATATTGTAAACTGATTAGCCTCCAACTAATAAAAATAATTGGGGGAAAAAATGTTCTCCAAAGTATGCACTGTGATATATATTTATATTTTTATATGACATATCTTTATAAATATTTTTCTCTTCAAGTTTATTTTACAAAACGTGTTCCAGTTTTATATGTGGTGGATTCACCACTACAGAAATCTGGAACCCTGTATCGAGAGGTATGGTTTTCTTGGATCCTTATGCCATGCATACTATCCCTCCAGTTCATTTGTCCTTCTACTGACCAAGTTCACCCTGGGTGGGGTGGAAGAACTGATTACACCTTGTATTGCTCCCCTTCCTTCTGATGTTTTTGTCTCATCATTTCCTACAGGCTCATTTAGAGGAGTCACAGGAATCCCAGCTCAGGCCCCTGAAGTTGCAAACTAGTTGTGCTTTAAGAAATTTTTGTTTGAAAACTGAATTTACCTTTGGGATTGTTCTTAATACATTTAAAATTCTATATAATATAAAATGAACATTGAGTTACCCTATCAGATTTTTGGCATCAGTGTGTATCAGTTCTTAGAGCTGAAGTGTAACTTAATTTCAGTAAGAAGGTAGTACTATGTCTGTATGTTGAGGACTTTATTATGATCAAGCTATAAAAGAAAACTGATAAGTATTTGGCTTTGAAAGTCATAGTGCCTCTATCAATACTTTCTAGGTATATGTGATAAATAGTAAATACTTTATATGTTATTTCTCTTAGTAACATGTTTGCCTGCAGTAAAACTGGAGGCTGATCTGTAACTTTAGATGAACACAGTTATTTAGCTGAGATGACTTTTATTCATGCTTCTCTCTATTTATTGCTTGCTTTGCACAGGAAGGAGTTGCAGGAGCTACAGAATCTTTACAAACAGAACAGTGCACATACAGCACAGCAAGCCGAGCTGATCCAGCAGCTGCAGGTTCTGAACATGGACACACAGAAAGTCCTGAGGAACCAGGAAGATGTTCACACTGCTGAAAGTATATCGTATCAAAAAGTATGCTTTTATTCTGTCATAAAAATGTAAATTTATATGCATGAACTTATAAAAATATATAGAATTCAAATTTTTGCACATTTCAATATTTCTTTGTTACTCCCTTTTATTTGCTTCTTCAGAATTAAAAATGAAATATGGTTCAATTCAGTAATATTTAAAAGGATGTGAGTTTTCTTTATGGCTGTTAAAGCTGAAACATTTAAAATATATATGCAAATTTATTCTGTAGAATATTGTTTTTATAAATTGGAGTTTTGATATCTACTATGAAACATACTAGGACTGCAGCCTGTAGACCAGGAAGGATTTGGGGAATGGAATTAATTCATCAAGTACGATTCTAGTTTATGACCTAAAGCAGTCTTTCATTACAGAATTTGTACGTTATTTTATTGGCAAATCTGCACAAACACAAATGGGTATGCTGATGAGGTCTTCAGGATCAATATTTGCCAGGGATTTTTCTCTCTTTATTTTGTGTGTTTCCTTTAAGTAGTCATTTTACTTTATAGTTGTTTAAGGAGCCCCTCAAGAAGTCTTACCCAGCTGAACAGGTATGCTGACTGATTCAGCAGCAATAATTATAGCTAGTAATTAAAAAATGCTTTTATTGAAGTTTTGTTTAGTATACATGTTTATAGAAATGACTTAGTTTCTGCATAGAGCAACCCTCTGAGATTGATGTTATTTCCTCTCAATAGTTGAGGCAGCAAAGGCTTAGAGAGGTTAAGCAGTATAATCTATGTTACTTGTGAACTTTTTTTCTATTTAAACTTACTCTTTTTCCAGAAAATGCACTGTGAAAATTCAGTATCAATAATTAATATGAAATGAAACTATTAAGTAAACCTTAAACTTATGATGCTTCAAAACAGTGATTTTTTGACTAAATTCTGTGTTCCCTTCAAGTTTCCTTCAGGAGGTGGATCGTACCACACATTAGGGTAGTGCCCATCCTCTTTGCTTTGAATAGAATCATTTTGTCCTTTTGTTTTATATGGTGGGATTGCCCATTGTGTTTTGGTTTCTAAACCAGACTTCTTTGCTAAATTGACTTGAAAAATTAGACATTATTAGTTAACTTCAATTTTTTCTTTTTCACAGTGTATGAATTTAACACAAACATTTCTCTCTCTTAATTTTCCATTGCAAGTCCCCAACTCATTGCAGTTTGTGTTAAAATGTATCTTTAGAGTTGCTTGTTGTTAAAGTTCATAATCCTTTTCTCTAATGTGTAAATACTTTTGGTGTTTCTCCTCTCAGCAAGAGAGAACTTGGTAAGGTGGAAGAAAAAGGCAGTATTTCTTTTGCTATTTACTTTTTCAATCTTTTGTTCTAAGAGTCCTTGTTCAGTCTTAACTTAAAATTTAAGATAGTTTCAGCCTTAGTTCTACTTTTTGGTTGATTTTCCTTAGCAGCCTTTGCAGAAAGCAGTCATTTTTTAAATAATAACCTACCTGAGAATTTTTATAGATTCAGTATCATTTCACATAACTGAATACTTAAACATTTTTATTTAAAGTGATTATTACCATAGTAATACATGCTTGTGATAAACTTTACAAAAATACAAAGGTGTGTAAAAAAAAAAAGTTCTTTGTCCTTCTGCCTGAAGCCCTTGCCCCAGACTTTACTGCTCTTAATATTTGAGAGTGTATGCTAGAGTTCCTGTGGAAGAACAGAATTATTTTAAAATTATGTCAGCTTTTAAATTATATAAAATTTACATGAATATATTGTTATAAAAGTTGAAATGATATAGAAGTACTGATAAAGCTAGTGCAGCAGTTTGAGTTCTCTTCTGTTCAACTCAGTTCATTTTGTTTCCCTCCCCAGGGGTAATCATCTGAATAGTCATTCCAGACCTTTTCCATGTATTATATACTGTGTATCTGTGTTGCCTATACACATATCACCAATCAAACCGTTAGATATTTTAAATGTTAATTTGCCCTTTTTACTGTTGTTAAACTTGTTTTCAAATAATATGCTTTGGTTCTATTTCCATGGTGGTATGTATAGCGCCTGCTCTCCTCCTCCTCCTCTCCATGCTCCAGTAGGTGCGTGTAAAGTACACTGTGGTTTTACCAGCATTTAACTTGATTGCTAAGGTCTCCGTCTTCAAGTTTTTGTTATTATATACGTCCCTGTAGAAAGAGGTGTTCCCCATTTCTTTGACAGCATCAGTTTTTCCCTACTGGATCATTTATAACTGTATGTATATATATATATGTAACTATATATATACAACTGTATATACACACACGTACACATATTGTTATGTTTCTGATTTGCATGGAAGACAGAGCAATTAATCAACAGCAAAAAACCTTTGTTGACCTTACTATATCCCTTTCCTTCTCTTTCTTTCGCTCCTTTTCCAGCAGTATTCCTTGAAAGAGTTATTTTGTCTCAAAATTCTCTTCCATTTTCTTTTGAACTTATTCCAATCAAGTCTTTGCCACTTTCACTTCACTAGAATTCCTTTTCTCAGAATCATTTGTGTCTCCCACATTGCTAAATTCAGTTGGCTTCTAGCAGTGTTCATCTTGCCTCACTTACCAGCAACATTGTCACGGTTTATAACTCTGTCCTTTGAGACACTTTTTTTTTTCTCCTGCCTCACAACACATCACAGTTGTGTGGTTTTGTTCCTTCAATGTCTTAACTGTTCCTTTTCTGTTTCTTTCTAGTCTTCCCTATTCACCCTGTCCTCTAAATATTAAAGTGTTCCAAGTCAAAATCTTAGGATCCTTTTTTCCCTCCTATTTAAATTCATAACCAGGGTGATTTTATCTACTCACCTAGGCTTTCAAAATCACACTGCTCTATGCTGATGACTACTAGTTTTGATTGCCTACTCTGGATTTCTTCCATGAACTCTAGGAAAGAGTATATCTAATTGCCCACTTATCATCTTTTAACTCGATGCCTAATGGGCATCTCAAACTTCACGTGTTCAAAACTAAACTATTGTCTGCTCTGCCTTCAAAGCATGTCTGGGATCCTACTACTTCCCCCTGTTCCTGCCATGACCACTAACTTGTATTTCTTGAGTGATTGTAATAGTTTTCTACTTTGTTTCTTTGCTTCTGACCTTATATACTTTGAGTTCATTCTCAACATAAATGCCAGAATGTCCTTGCTGAAACTTGGTAAGTCAAATATCAAGTCAGTCCTCTCTTTAACTCTATTGGTTTCCTGTCTGATTGAAAGTAAAATCCAAGTTCTCACTACACCCTGTGAGATGCTACATGATCTGGCTCTGCGTTAATCTCTGTGATCCCCTCTTTACTTTCTCTTCTTAATCTCTCCACTTTGACCATGTTTAACTTTGTTTTTTTGCCTGAACATACCAGGTATTCTTCACCTTCAAGGTCTTTGTATGTGGTTCCATTGCCTGAAATTTCTTCCCCCAGTTATCTGCATAGATGACCTGTTTACTGTCTTTTTTCTTAACCTCTCATAGCTTAAATCTATTTGATAACAGGCATTAAATAGGAAGTGTAGTAATGATACACGTTCTAATAGTAGTAGGAAAAATGGGAACATACCTGGGGTAGGTTATTAGTTTAGGGATACAAAAGGACTCTCCTTGATGAAGTGATATCAGTGATGTTTATTCTGAGAAGATAAGACATCAATGAGACAGATTTCTCATAACTCTTTTGTGTGAACTATGGCCAAAGCCAAAAATTTCCTAGTGAGTCAGTGCTTTTAAATTTGGAGAGGTAGAGCTTCTACACTCCTATTTGGGGGGGTGGGTATATGTCATAACCTGAACTTTGATCTGACATACTTTTGAAACCACATATACCTTCCCCCCAGGATTATGACTGTCCTCTCCAAGAATCATTATCTATAATAATGAGAGATGTGATGCAAATATGTTTTGTTTATGAATAGCATGGAGGCAGATGTATTATTTAAGCTGAAGTATGAATGTAAGTTACCTCCAGCAACAGTATATTAATAACAGTTAACATTTATTGAGCTTACAGTGTATCAGCCACTGGGAAAAGGGTTTTTGCCTCACAATTTAAGCCCCACACCCACCCTGTGTGGTATATTACTATAGGTATCCTTTTTTTAAAAAAATAAATCTAGTAACTGAGTCTTAGAGTATTGTCTAAAGTCAAACAGCTACCAGGGGCAGAACTCAAATCTAGCTAGTTTCGAGTTCAGAACTCACAATGTTAAACTGTATTATAAAGCCTATAGAATATTCAGTTATACATAAATAATGTGGTTTTGTCCTTAAAGCATCTGTAATAGATTTTATAAGCTTGTATTATTCATTCTACTCAAAATTCTTTCAGTGATTAATATCTTTTAATGTTGGAGAATTTGTCTTGATATCTAAGTTAAATGTTATTCAAAAAAATTCCATTGCATTCTTTTTAATGAAAGGGGAGCCTAGCCTATTACCATCCTCTGTAAAAAGAGCCCTTACCATTATTCTTTAGCTAGTGTTTCTTGTGAGTGTACAAATTTAATTTTCTCTATTTTTCTATAGCATTGCAGCTTTAAACTTTTTGACCTGCAGATTTTTTTTTATTAGACTTGGTCCCCCCACCCCGAAAATATTTCAGCTATGGAATTAAGGATTTATAAATTTAGGAATGATCACATTATTTTATTTATCATGAATAAACAGTATGCTACTTTTCAGATTTCCAGTGTTCATTTACATCAAACTTTCATTCTAATCCTAGAACATTTTACTTAATGCTTTATTTCTTTTCCACATGTAGTTTTCTAGATTTTTTCAATAAATTTGAGTAATCAAGTAGTTCATACAACACTGCAAGGAAATTGTTTACTTACAAATTGAGATTTGTAAATATGTTTTCACATAAATTAATTGGACCTAGCTGTAAGACTCAGGTGAGTTGAATTCAAAAAAATACTACATTAATATTTTATCTCCAGTTTCTCCTAAGTTTACTTCTTTAAGAGTTGTGTCTTCTTAAATTTCTGTTTCTAATGGAGCTTCGCTGTTTCCTCTGTTCTCTTAATTCTCCTATCTTTTCCCCCTCTCATTTCCCTTCCTTTTTTCTCACTTATTAAGGTGATTTATATTATAGTATTTATTTTATTATCTAAGAAAACAATTGCCTTCAGTGATAGGATAAATGGAATGAGAAAGGGAGACAAAAGTTAGAAGAGGAAAGAAAAAAATTTTTGAGTCCAGGGAAAAGGTTTTTCACGAGGTCTCCATAACAAATTGTTAGTCTTATACAGAGAATTACCTAACACATAATTTGGGGGCTTCCCTAGAAGAGAATACCCATCAAGAGAAATAAAAATAAGCTAGTATGTTTTCTTCCTTTGAGCATGCTGTAACCATTTATATAAGTTTTAATAGTTTTCCTGCCTTTGCATGTCATCTATATGTGTGTGTGTGTGTGTGTGTGTGTGTGTGTATGATTTAAATATAGATGAAAATTGTATCAGCATTTTCATCTTCTTGATTATCTAACATGTTTGGAGGTACTAAGTATGTATTTTATCAGTTTTTATTCTGTTTAATGATAATTACATGACATGAGTAATGAGCTAATATCAGTCCAGGAAAATAAAGAGTTAGGTTATATACACTTTTAGATTAAATTGCATATTAAATCAGATTCTTTTCTTCTCATTTTGTGCTATAAACAGATATAGTTTTCACTTGTAAAATTTACTGTCTCAGTCAGAATAGTAAATAGTATACTTACTCAATAGTGTGGAAACTATTCTTCTTGAAATTTGATCATTAGTTCCCAAAGCTTATACATTTCCAAAATTTTTAAGGTAAATAATATATCATCTTGTTCCTCAACATTAATAAATATATGAGAGGATGAGTACTTCAGTCTAAGCCCCTGAAAATTAAAGGGCTTGGGGTGTGGGGTGCTATCTCTGGAGGCAACTTGCTTTATGTCCTCTAGTGATCCTGTTAATGTTTTTTCACTTTAATTTCTTCAACAAAAAAGCATGTGAAGAACAGTAAGTGTAGTAAATTGTTATGTATTATAATGATTGATACTCCTAAAGTACATATGGGGATCTATGCTTAAATATTTATAGGCCAGAATCTTCTCAAAGATTCTGATCTATTCCAGCTTTTTGGACTATTAGAGGAAAGTATTATAGAGAAAAGTGTGTCTCTGGAAACTTCTGAAAGTGATTGTGATTGCTAATAGAGAAAAAGGATGCCTATCAGGATTCCAAAACCTATGCAGATGAATGCATTTTTTGTGTTCGCTAATATACTCACTTGAGAACAGTTTTTTTACTCACTCTGCTGTTATTAATGGTTTGAGAGTAAGATGGTGTCTAACAATGGGACCAAAGCATCCTAAACCTTGCCTTTCTGCAGGATCTCCTAGAGAAACAAACATTCTGTCATCCTGAGGCTTTGTTGCCAAAAATGCTTTAGAAATAAAAATAGCTTCCTTGAAGGCTCTTCTGGTCACATTTACTGGTGGTCTGGAGACTAGAATTAAAAATGGCTGTCTACTCAAACTCCAGAGCTGAGTCATCTTTTTGCTGTTAAACAAGTGAAGTGCCATCAAGAAAAGAGCAAGTAGGAGATGTGTATTTTGAGTAAGAATTAGGGAATAATAGAGTTTGTCCCAATTCATGGAGTAAGGCTGGTCTAGATCATCTGTTTCAGGTTCTTAAAAGTTTTTTTCTTTTTTTTTTCTCTCTTCACCTGCTGCTTGGAAGGATGAATATTTTCAGAGAATGTAGAGCTTGCCTTTGTGTCTAGAGTAACCCACCCAGTCATATATCAAGCCAGGGCAGCTTCTGAATAGGAAGTACAACTGTGTAAATTTAATGGCTGAGAGAGCCAAATAGCAAACACAAGAGGAGAGCTGTTAGTCTTCAATTTTGTGGAAGCAAGAAAGGAGAGAAGAGACAAGAGATATGAAGATAGAGCTTTTTCCCATGAAGGAATAGGCCTAGGAGCCTTACATCTGTGAAGGAAGGTCCTAAGTCATGACACGCAAGAGAAGAGTACGCCACATTTACAATTGGCAAGTAAATTGGTCCTCCTTCCTGATGACATACCATCATTATGCCTGCTCCTTGGGCAATGGGATGGAAACTGTTGCCAATCCTAACTGATGTTCCTGAGATTCTTAAATATTTGAAATCTGTAGATTCTTATTAGAATTTTACTGAGGTGTAATTTGAAAACTGTATGTTTTAAAGTAATATTATGTCCTGTTATTTTCCTCCAAAAAGTTGTGCTGATTAGGTAAAAACTGCTTAGTATTGGTAAAGCATAGAAATAAGAGGGAAAGGGGTTAAATAATCTTTAACTGAATAAGTGACTCTCTATGCTATTGGGCATTCATCCTAGCTTCAGTTCTTTCTGGTCAACTTAGTTCTTGTCTTTAGAGTTTGCTTTTTTCTTTTCTACCCTGAACTCAATCATGGAAGCAGCAACACAGCACAGGTAGGTCACTGTAAGGCCCAGTCTAATCCCTCCATCATTCCACAAAGCTGTCAGGTTCCTACTCTTTCTTCCCTTCTAGAATATCCGGTGGTATCAGCTGTGGAAAGGACATTGGACATATTCCCTGGTATAAAGGTAATTGGGAGGGAAAGTACAAACTTTTATCCTGCAGTACTTTGTAAATCATAAAGACAACCCTTTCTTTATAAAAATTATTTTAGACTGACTGTAATGTGAAATGGGTTATTTAAAGTATTTTTATTGATATAGAAGTATAATCTTTACAGAAAATAAAAAGTAGATTGAACTAATTGTATATTAGAGGAGTGATTTAGAGGGTCTTATTTTTATGACAAAGTATATATCTGAAGAAAAGCATTTAAAAAAAGATTTCACAAATTTTTCTTTTAAACTTAAAAAGTAAACTATTGCATATAAACAAAATATTCTGCCAACTTTTCTGTAGTTAAATTTCTTCACATGAAGCAAGGCCAACTAGTCTAAGATTCTCCCTGTCTTCAACTGGATAAGCAAACCTAAAAACCTATTGTATTAACATAATTTTGAAATTCTGTCTTTGGGGGTTTTGCTTTTGTTATAACCTCATTGACTCACTATTAGCCCTATTTTTCAATTTTAAAGCAGATATAATTCTTGGGTCACATTCCCAGTGTCATCAACAAATATGTATATATGTGTGTGTATATATATATACACACACACAGATTTTGAAAAAGTTAGAATCAGCTACTACAAATTGAATTATATATCATTAAATCACAATCATAAGTTAGGATTTTCATCACCAAGTAAGTTCGTATGTATTGGAAGAATACCATTGTTTACCATGTATGACTCTATGCCACCAGGTATATACCTTATACTGTCTCACAGTCTTAAGAAACCCTCAATATAAATTTATTTAATTCATGTTGCCTTGAATTAAAAAATTTTAAAACTATCTGTCATCACTTTGGAACACTGATTCTATTTTTATCACTCTGATCAAGGTCTTCAGTGATTTCCTGTTTTCTACAGGAACAAATCCATCTTCCTTAATCTGGCATTCAAGAGTCTTTGCATTCCATCTACAGTCTCATTGGCTGGCTTTGTCTCCTACTATTCCTTCTGCTGCTCCTCCTCTACTTTAGCAGTAGATGCTAGTTTTACTAAATGGGAATATATCAGTCAACTTTAATGAACTCTTAGTGAAAGTTTATTTTTTTTTCTTTCAAATGTATATTTTGAGTCCAGTTAGGCTAATATAACTTATGTTCCTTTTCTGTTCCTTCCTACCACTGGACATAATTTTTTTTTTTTTAGCATTTATTCTATCTTTAGAATGACTTGTTTTCATTCAGTTTCTGTGATATCGTTACGGTTTAGTTCAATTCCATTCTTTGTCATGAAGATTAATATAGCTAGATTAAAATGTTTACATGCCTATATTACAACTGGCTAGTAAAATATACTGTCTTTTTAACATCAGTTGGAGTTTAATATTGGCATGTGGGTATATCATTTGGTTTCCCATTTGTTTATACATTACTTTTCTTCTTAGACTATTAACTTGAGGGCAAGGAGTATGTTGTATATAGACATGTATGAATATGTTTGTATATATATAGATATATTTATTGATTATTTATAAATTTGGATTTTTTTTAAAAACAGCTTTACAATGAATTACATATTTGTTTTGAAACCACAAAATCAAGTGAAGCTATGCTCCGACAAAGTGTTGTTACTCTTCAGGATCAACTATTTCAAAAAGAGCAAGAAAATGCTAAATTAAAAGAAAAGCTTCAGCAATCACAAGAAGCACTCTATCCTTTATCTCGAGAATGTGATTCAGACCGCTCAGGACAGGTGAGAGACATTTTCTAAAAATGTTTTTTCAGTTTAATATCATATTAAAGTATTTACTACAATTGACTGAAACACAAAAGTTAAATAAATTTGCATATATTAGGATATACGTGGCAGATTTACATTGTGCTTTTATCGTACACTGTAGAAATGAGTATTTTATACGGTGTGGATTCATGTAGAAATACAGGGTGTATCTGGTAGAGTTATTGGGTTGAAGCATTTGGCTGATATATGATAATGAAAAGGAAATTAATAGGTCATGCCCATCTTGATACTTTTTATTCAGTGAGGTAAGGGAATAAAAATCCGGAGGTCTCATAGAAGTACTTGCCATAATTCCTGGTGTGTGGTGAGTGAGTGAGTACTGTGAAAGTTGCTCAGTTGTGTCCAACTCTTTGCAACCCCGTAGACTATACAGTCCATGGAATTCTGCATGCCAGAATACTGGAGTGGGTAGCCTTTCCCTTCTCCAGAGGATCTTCCCAATGAGTTAATACCATTTAGTCTCAATTCTGTCAGTACCTTGATATATGATTTGGGGCAGATCAGTTGACTTTCCTACCTATTTCCTGTCCAATGAAGTGAGGTAGTACAAATGTACAGATAAATAAGCAGGTTTAGGATTCAAATAAACCTGGGATCAAATTGTAGCTCTGCTTGTGAGCTTTGTGAACTTGAACGCATTTCTTAACCCTTTTAGCCAAAGTTTTTTTGCAGATAAAATATTGATATTAATGCTTTGTCATAGAGTTTTGTGAGGATTAATGAGATAATGCATGTCAAACACAGAGCTTGTCATATAGAAAATATCCAGAAGTACCTCTTTCAGATAATTTTCAAGGTAACTTTCAGCTCTAAATACGTATTATTAAAAAATCTTACTCTTGTTAGTTTATTTAATGCACTCGGCCTTTCTTTTAATTTTAGAATTTAAAGAAATGAAATTAACACAATTATATAATTGGAAGCTTTAAAGTTTATTGGTGATCCTTTAACAATAGTTTTTCAACCCAGCATATTTTGCCTAGCTAACAAGCCGTTTTTAAAATTTGTATTGTATTATATTTTATTTTTCGGACATCAGGTGCACAGAATTTGATTAGTCATAAAATTTGTATCATGACACAGTATTATGTTACATGAGCTTTATTTATTTTAATTTATTAAGTTTATCTAATTGTCACTTTTTTTATTACCCTTGGTGCCACCAACTAATCCAAGGGTAGGAAATTACTGATAGCTTATATCTACTTGTATCCTTCACGCTTTACTGGTACCCTGATTCTCTCACCAGAGGTAACTACTGAACTATTTATCATTTTGATTATTTTTTATAAAGTTTTATTCCATAAAATTTTATGAGGAAGTAGAATATGGCTGTTTTGCCATTTATAAAAATGTATTAAATTGTGCTGTTTCTTGGGTTTTGGCAATTTTTACTTATCACTGTATTAAGATTCATCTATGATGTTTAGTATAACTGTTCATTTATTTTTACTTCTATAAAATACTTTCTGTGATTATATCATAACTACTTAGCCATTCGTTTGTAGATGAGTATTAGGGTTATTTCCAGTTTTTTGCTATTATGAATAATGCTTCAGTTGACATTTTTGTACATGATTCTTAGCATACACATGCAGAATTTTTGTGAAATAAATATCTCAGAATATAAATTCTAGGTTTAGGGTATGAAAATGTTACTTTCACAAAATACTGGTCACTTATTTTTCAAAGTGTTTTTCATCCATTTTACTTGTACCAATAATGTATTTGGTTGATTTTCATCCTCACCACTTGGTATTATCAGAAATAGTTTGTTGACAGCTGCTGAATTAGTATAAAATAATATTATTTTTATCATCATATATTTATCACTGATAAAGCATATTTTTGTGATTACTAGCCAAGTGAGTGCCCTCTTCTGCAAAGTGTCTATTTCTGTCCTTTATCCATTCTTCTATTGGTTTTTTTCTTACTGATTTTTAAATATTCTTTTAATGTTTTTGATATTAGTCTCCACTAGGTTAAATGTGTGGCAGCTATCTTCTCTTAGTGTGTACCTTGTCTTTTCATTTTCTTTAACATGTCATACATGAACAGAAATTCTTAATTTTAATTTAGAAAAAGTAATATTTTATTGTTAGTGCTCATTTAAGAAATCCTTTCCTACTCCAAATACGGAAATATTTGTATCTATGTTTTCTTCAAAAAGTTTTAAAGCTTTGCTTATGTCATTTAATTTATAAATCATTTGGAATTGTGTTTCATGTATAGTTTAAGGTAAGGATGCATTTTATTTACTTATTTTTCCCCAAGTAATAGTGGATCAACCCACTGGATGATCCCCTTTTTTCCTGTGTAGTGTTGGGCTACCTCTATCATATATCCTATATTTTATTTACTTTCATTGAATATTTTATTTTATTTAGACTTTCTTTCTAGACTGTTTTCTCTGTATTCTTAGACAATGCTACATCATCTTAATTAGCATAACTTCATAGTAAGTCTTTATATTTGATAGATCTAATTTCTTACTATTCTTTCAAGTGTCTTGGCCATGTTGGCACTTAGCATTTAAATGTATCTTTAAGGTTAATTTATAGTTTCGTGAAAACACTGTTGAGATTTTTTGTAAACAGTTTTATTTAAGGGTAATATGCAAATAGTAAAGTACAAACCTTAAGTGTATAACTCAATGACATTTCACAAATTGAACACAATACACATAATACTATTCAGATCAAGAAATAGAATATTACCAATATTCAATAAACCTCCATAATGTTCATAATAAGTAGCAACCCCTACAACATAACCACTGTTTTCACTGCTATCATCGTTGATCTAGTTTTGCTTATTTTTGAAACTTAATAGTATTTCACCTTTAAACACTCTATATGCTGTGGGTTTTTTGTAAATATCCTTCATCACATTAGGAAGTTCCTGTCTTTCATGGTTTGATGGAAGCTTTTCATAAACAGGTATTGATTGTATAGAGTGCATCTTTTTTTAAAAATTATTTTTTATTGAAGGATAATTGCTTTACAGAATTTTGCTGTTTTCTGTCAAACCTCAACATGAATCAGCCATAGGTATATATTATCCCCTCCTTTTGAACCTCCCTCCCATCTCCCTCCCCACCCCACCCCTCTAGGTTGATACAGAGCCCCTTTTTGAGTTTCCTGAGCCACACAGCAAATTCCTGTTGGCTATCTATTTTACATATGGTATAAGTTTCCATGTTACTCTTTCTATACATCTCACCCTCTCCTCCCCTCTCCCCATGTCCGTAAGTCTATTCTCTATGTCTGTTTCTCCATTGTTGCCCTATAAATAAATTCATCAGTACCATTTTTCTAGACTGCATATATATGTGTTAGAGTACAGTATTTATCTTTCTCTTTGACTCACTTTACTCTATAATAGGTTCTAGGTTCATCCACCTCATTAGAACTGACTCAAATGCGTTCCTTTTTATGGCTGAGTAATATCCCATTGTGTATATGTACCACAGCTTCTTTATCCACTCATCTGTCGATGGACGTCTAGGTTGCTTTCATGTTCTAGCTGCAGTAAATAGTGCTGCAGTGAACGATAGAATACATGTGTTACAGTGCATCTTTACAGTGATGCTAAGGCTTTTCTTATGTATTCTGTTAGGTGGTTAATTACATTTATTGTTTTTCAATTATTAATTCAGTTTTGTGCTTTTGAAATAAACCCAACTTCATTGTAATATTTTATTATTTTCATATTGCCGGATTCAATTTGCTAATATTTTTGTTAGGATTCTTGCATTTGTATTTATGAGGGATATTGGGCTTTTCCTTTCTTGAATGTTTCATGTTAGATTTTGATATTAAGGTGATGCTGGTGTCCTAATGTGAATTACAAAGTGTTCTCTTTTTCACTTTACTAGAAGAGTTTGTATAAGACTATTTCTTTCGTACTAAATACTGAATGCTTTCCTTCTTACATAAGGAACAAATCAATTGTATTCAGCATTACACTGGAGATTCTAACTAGTACAATAAGGCAAGAAACAAATAAAATCATACTAATTAGAAATAAGGAAGTAAAACTCTTTTTATTCACAGAACCTGAGCATCCGTATAGAAAGCCTACTGAGTCTATGATGAAGCTCCTAGAAATAGTAAGTAAATTTAGCAGTGTTCCAAGATATAACATCAGTTTACAAAACTCAGTTATATATCTAAATATTAGAGACATATAATTAGAAATTGAAATTTAAGAAGACCGTTTATAATAACATCAAAGCCTGTGTAATAATTAAGGATGAATTTGACAAAATGTGCCCCAGACCTGTACAGTGATAAGTATAAAAATACCAGAGTGAAATTATAAGACATATATAAGTGGACAGCTATCAGTTCTCCCCCAAATTGATCTATTATGTAATCACAATAAAAATTCCAGAAGGCTGTATTTTCTAGATAAGTACAACCCAAGAATAGAATTTATAAGGAAATGCAAAGGAACTAAAAGAACAAAATCAAGTATAATAAAAAATAAAGTTGGACTTATACTATCCAATTTTGAGACATATTTATCAAGCTAAAAAATCAAGATGGTGGGTGTGGTGTTCACATGAAGATTGACAAAATAATTGATAGAACAGAGTCCAGAAAATACCCACAAATATATGTCTCTTTACCTCATGAAATGTAGTGTAAGTTACTTTGTTCTTTTTAAAGAATGCTCTGTATATCCTTGCTCTTAGTATTAGCTTGTCAGTTTTACAAGCAAATGTTCAGTGAAATGTTTCTAGTTTCCCTTATGATTTTCTTTTTGCCCCTTTAGTTATTAGGAGATATATTTTTTACTTTTGAAATAATGTGTTTTTCTCCTTGTATATCTTATTTTTATTCACTTCAAATATACTTCTATTATGGTCAGAGATAGTACTCTATAGTATTATTGTATTTGGAAATTTATTGAGAATTGTTGTATGTTCCAGCATATAGTTTTGATGAACATACTGTTGATACCTGAAAATAATATGTGATTTGCAGCTACTGGCTTGAGTTTCCCTTAAATATCAGTAATAATTATGTCATTGTGGTTGGTAGTGTTCAGATCTTATGTACTTAGTGATTTTTATCCTTAGGTTTTAAATCAGCTTTTCTGTCAGTTGCTGAGAGAAAATCTTACAGTATGATTATTTTTCTCTTTAATTTTGTCAACATTTGCTTCATGTATTTTGAAGCTGTTTTACTAGGGGCATACGTATTTACAATTGTCATGTCTTTCTAATTAATTAAGCCCTTTGCTATTTTAAAATGTTACTTTTAACTATAATAATACTCTGTTGACTTGAAATCAAATTTTATGGTGTTAATTTAATCAATCAGTCTCTTTAATGGTTACATTTTCCATGGTAGTATACCTTTTCCCGTGGACAGAGTCTGCAGTCCATGGGGTCACAGAGTCAGACAGGACTGAGCCATTTCACTTTCACTTTATACCTTTTCCCATTCTGTAAATTTCCATCCATAGGTGTCTTAATATTTAAAGTTTACATAGTTAGATCCTGTTTCTATTCATTCTAGCAATTTCCTGTTCATCGCAGTGTTAATGCATTGAAGTTTCATATGATGATTTATATGGTGAATGTTTCGGTGTACCATCTGCCATTTGTATCCCATTTGTCCTGTTTGTTGGTTCCTCTGTTCCTATTTCCTTCCTATTTTTCTGGGTTAATTGACTGTTTATATATATTTTTAAAAGTAGTTTTAAAATGTAACTTTTCTGTATTCTGGACTCCAGTGTTTCTGACAATGAAACTGGGAATTTCTTCCCTTGTTACCAACAGTTAAATGTTATGTGTCAGTTTTGTCTGGATTTTTTTCCCCTCAATATTTAACCTTTGGTATTAAGCATTTTAACTCTGATGTTCCCAAGTATGATTTTCATTGTGGTCATCCTTCTTGCAATTTGATGAACTTCTTGATTTCTGTAAATAATACTTTTTTTTTTTTACTGAACTGGGGAAATTTTTGACATTATTTTCTCAAACATTTTTATGGCCTCTCTCTTTTCCTTCTGAATATTCCCATTTTACTTATGTAAGACTTTTTAACATTACCCCAAAGACTGATGAGTCTCTCTTCATTTTTTAAAATCTTCCAATCTCTGTTCTTTAATTAATTTATATTAATTTTTATTCAAGTTAACTACATTTCTGTTATCTCCAATTTTTCTATAGGTCTTTTCTGTGAATTATTCTATAAATATTGTACATTTCAGTTCTAGAATTTTCATTTGATTCATTACTATATTATATATGTGTCTGTGAAGTTTTCCTATTTAATCTTACAAGCTCACTTTTTTTTCTTTTGGTCCCTATTATAATAGTTAAAGTAGATTCTTTAAAATCATTATATTTTTCATCATATCTTTTGGGTCTTCTTGGATTTAATTACTTGGTAATTTTCCTTTGCTTTAAATACAAGTCATATATTAATGTTTTGTGTGTGTCTAACAATTTTGGATTATTTAATATATATAGTAACATATTTTATAGAAACTCTGCTTTCTGACATGTTACAGTACTCATAAGTTCTGAAATTTCTTCCCTCCAGCTGCCTCCCTTCCTCTCTGTCTCTCAGAATTTAAATAAGTTAAGTGCCAAGCCCTGATTTCCTTCAGATGGAAACAGTTAAATTGCTTTTAAATTCTTTTAATCTTATCTGGATTGCTTAGAGTCTTTGCCATGTGTCAATACCTCAGGTATCAGTCATAGTTTTGACTGTCATCCTTCTATAATTTCCCTTCTTTCTAGCTACAGTGGTAGACTCAAACTTTGTCCTGAACTTCTTCACGGCAGTAAAACTGAAAGTTAGTATTGAAATTTTAGCCTCCCCACATCATGTCTGGTATGAGCCTCTCTTGGATAAAAATTCACAAAAATGGGAAACTTACTCAGAATATTCTATTTTCCCAGTATCAGTTCTTGTCCAGATTCTTCCTGTATTTGATCATTCTCTGTTACCTTCAGGTAGTTGTTGTTATATTCTGCTCGGAGTTGAAATAGTTTTATGCAGGAGATTTAAGCTGATAGAAATCTACTCAGCTGTTACTGTAAATGGAACTTCCCAGTCACTCACTTTTTAGAGTGTATTTTAACTAACTTACTTAACTTACTGAAGGGTGTATTTAATTTTTCACAAAATGCAAGGAACTTAATACATTCTGACTCCTTTGTCTCTCCTATTTTTGCTGTTGTTATCTTATATTTTAATCCTACATATATTCTTATTCTACAAGACATTATTATTAAAAAAATCAGTATTCACTGAGAATTTTTATCCCTTTGGAAGCTCTTCATTCTTTTTTACAATTCTGTGTTTCCCCCTAGGATCTTTTGCCTTAAGCATTTTTTAAGTTACTTTTTTTTTTTTAAGTGACAATATGATGATAGTGAATTCCCTCATTTTATATTTATTAGAGAATGCCTTTTTGCCTTCATTTCTGACTTGTATTTTCAGCTGGGAGGGATTGGGGGCAGGAGGAGAAGGGGACGACAGAGGATGAGATGGCTGGATGGCATCACTGACTTGATGGGCATGAGTTTGAGTAAACTCCAGGAGTTGGTGATGGACAGGGAGGCCTGGTGTGCTGCGATTCTTGGGGTCGCAAAGAGTGGGACATGACTGGATGACTGAACTGACTGATTGAGAACTGTAGAATTTTTTTTCTTTGTTTTGAAGTTGATACTCCTTGTCTTCTTCCTTCCGTATTTTGAGTTGAAAAGGCAGCTCTCTCTCCTTTGCAAGTAATGTATCCATTCTCTGAATGTTGTTGCTGTTTAGTTGCTAAGTTGTGTTTGACTCTTCTGTTACTCCATGGACTATAGCCCACCAGGCTCCTCTATGTCCATGGGATTTCCCAGGCGAGAATGCTGGAGTGGGTTGCCATTTCCTACTCCAATTCTCTGATTACCTTTTCATGTTTTCTCTATTTTTGGTTTTTGGTGGTTTTAATATGTGTGCTGATGTTTTTGATTTTTTTGTGCTTTCAAGTTTATAAAGTTTTTTTTTTTCCTTTATAGGGTTTTTTTAATTCTTGGAAAATTCTTGCTAAATATCTCTTCAAATGTGACTTCTACATATTCTTTCTTTCCAGTTCTTGTGAGATTTCAGTTTCATGTTAGACCATTTCATCATGTGCTCTGTATCTTTAATGACTCTTTAACATCTTCAAAGGTTTTTTTTTTCTCTTTACATCAACCTTGAACTTTCTTCAGTTCATTCATTCTCTCCTCTGTTATGGGTAGTCTGATGTTGTATTCATCTATTAAATTCTTGAATAGAATGTATATCCTATTTTTGTTGGACGAAGTGTCCTGATTGTCTGTGAGATCTATTTGACTTGCAGTGTTTTTCAAGTCTTGCATTTTCTTTTTATTTATTTATTTATTTATTTATTTTTCATTTATTTTTATTAGTTGGAGGCTAATTACTTTACAATATTGTAGTGGTTTTTGTCATACACTGACATAAATCAGCCATGGATTTACATGTATTCCCTATCCCGATCCCCCCTCCCACCTCCCCCTCCACCCGATCCCTCTGGGTCTTCCCAGTGCACCAGGTCCGAGCACTTGTCTCATGCATCTAACCTGGGCTGGTGATCTGTTTCACCCTAGATAATATACATGTTTTGATGCTGTTCTCTTGAAACATCCCACCTTTGCCTTCTCCCACAGAGTCCAAAAGTCTGTTCTATACATCTGTGGCTCTTTTTCTGTTTTGCATGTAGGGTTATCGTTACCATCTTTCTAAATTCCATATATATGTGTTAATATACTGTAATGGTCTTTATCTTTCTGGCTTACTTCACTCTGTATAATGGGCTTCAGTTTCATCCATCTCATTACAACTGATTCAAATGAATTCTTTTTAACGGCTGAGTAATATTCCATGGTGTATAATGTACCACAGCTTCCTTATCCATTCGTCTGCTGATGGGCATCTAGGTTGTTTCCATGTCCTGGCTATTATAAACAGTGCTGTGGTGCACGTGTCTCTTTCAGATCTGGTTTCCTCAGTGTGTATGCCCAGAAGTGGGACTGCTGGGTCATATGGCAGTTCTATTTCCAGTTTTTTAAGAAATCTCCACACTGTTTTCCATAGCAGCTGTACTAGTTTGCATTCCCACCAACAGTGTAAGAGGGTTCCCTTTTCTCCACACCCTCTCCAGCATTTATTGCTTGTAGACTTTTGGATAGCAGCCATCCTGACTGGTGTGTAATGGTACCTCATTGTGGTTTTGATTTGCATTTCTCTGATAATGAGTGATGTTGAGCATCTTTTCATGTGTTTGTTAGCCATCTGTATGTCTTCCTTGGAGAAATGTCTGTTGAGTTCTTTGGCCCATTTTTTGATTGGGTCATTTATTTTTCTGGAGTTGAGCTGGAGGAGTTGCTTGTATATTTTTGAGATTGATCCTTTGTCTGTTGCTTCGTTTGCTATTATTTTCTCCCAATCTGAGGGCTGTCTTTTCACCTTGCTTATAGTTTCCTTTGTTGTGCAAAAGCTTTTAAGTTTCATTAGGTCCCATTTGTTTATTTTTGCTTTTGTTTCTAATATTCTGGGATGTGGGTCATAGAGGATCCTGCTGTGATTTATGTCGGAGAGTGTTTTGCCTATGTTCTCCTCTAGGAGTTTTATAGTTTCTGTTCTTACATTTAGATCTTTAATCCATTTTGAGTTTATTTTTGTGTATGGTGTTAGAAAGTGTTCTAGTTTCATTCTTTTACAAGTGATTGACCAGTTTTCCCAGCACCACTTGTTAAAGAGGTTGTCTTTTTTCCATTGTATATCCTTGCCTCCTTTGTCGAAGATAAGGTGTCCATAGGTTCGTGGATTTATCTCTGGCCTTTCTATTCTGTTCCGTTGATCTATATTTCTGTCTTTGTGCCAGTACCATACTGTCTTGATGACTGTGGCTTGTAGTAGAGTCTGAAGTCAGGCAGGTTGATTGCTCCAGTTCCATTCTTCTTTCTCAAGGTTACTTTGGCTATTCGAGGTTTCTTGTATTTCCATACAAATTGTGAAATTATTTGTTCTAGTTCTGTGAAAAATACCATTGGTAGTTTGATAGGGATTGCATTGAATCTATAGATTGCTTTGGGTAGTATAGCCATTTTGACAGTATTGATTCTTCCAATCCATGAACATGGTGTATTTGTCCATCTAAGTCTTGCATTTTCTTGCTTATCTTCTACTTGTTCTACCCTTCATTATTTGTCTCTTTCTTTCTTCAGTTCTGTTCATTTTTGCTTGACACATTTTGGGGCTCTGCTTTTAAGTGCTTATATATTTATAAGTGGAATCTCTTCTTATATTTAGAATATATTGGAATATCTTATATCTTCATATATTAGAATATCTTATTATATTATTTTAAAATGTCATCTTTATCTATAGTGATAATTTTTGTCTAAAGTCTATTTTGTCTGATTTTATTTATTTTAATTTCCTTTCCACGTTGAGATGTAAATAACGTCACATTGTATTTGTTCAAAGTGTACAACATACTGATTTCATGTCAAAATGTTTGCCACAGTAAGTTTAGTTAATGTCTGTGACCTCACTCAGTTACAATTTATTTTTTTTGATGAAAACCATTCACCTGATACAACAACATTGTTAATTGACTCTACCGCAATACAAAATGTTTTTGATGTTAAAAAAAAAAAAAGTCTCTGTTAAGCAACTTACAAACATAGGATGTTGTTAACTATGGTCACCATGCTGTATGTTGTATCCTTATTACTTATTTATCTTAGAATTGGAAGTTTGTAATTTTTAATCACCTCACACTTTATCCCTGGCCCCTGCCACCAGTCTCTGGCAACTACGTATCAGTTCTCTATTTCTGTAAGTTTTTCTTAGGTTCCATTTCTTCATAATTCAGTCATGGAGAGTTGTATATTTCTAGGAATTTATCTGTTCCTTCTGAGTTATCCTTTTTTTCTTTGGTGTATAAATTGTTCAAAGTAGTCTCTCATGATCCTTTGTATTCTGTGGTGTCAGTTATAACATCTTGTCTTTCACTCCTAATTTTCTTATTTGAGTTCTCTTTTTTTCTTGTTAAGTCTAGCAAAGTTTTATGAACTGGTTTATGTTTTTTAAGAAACAGCTCTTTGTTTCATTGATCTTCTTAGTTGTCCTTTTGATCTCTATTTCATTTGTTTCTGTTTTGATCTTTCTTTTTTCATTCCACTAACTTTGGGCTTAGGTTGTTCTTTTTTTCTGTTCTTTGAGATATAAAGTTAGAATGTTCTTTAGAGCTGTTTTTTCTTAATATAGGTGTTTATCATTATGAACTTCCTTAAGATTGCTTTTGCTGCATCCCATACATTTTTGTATACTGTCTTTCCTTTTGTGTTTCTCTCAAGATATTTTAAAATTTTTATTTTGATTTCTTTTTTAATCATTGGCTGCTCAGTATCATGTTTAATCTCCACATGTTTTTTAATTTTCCAGTTTTTTGTTTAGAATTTCTTGTTTTACACCATTACAATTGAAAAGGATGCTTGATATTATTTCAGTCTTATAAAATTCATCAAGACTTGTTTTATAGCCTAACATAGAATCTATCCTGGAGAATATTACACATGTCCTTAAGAAAAATATGTTTTCTTATGCTTTTGGCTGGAACCTTCTGTACATATGTATAAGGTTCCTTTGGTCTAATGTATCATTTAAGTTCAGTGTTTCCCTTTGACTTTGTGTTTGGATGATATATTCATTGTTGAAAGTAGGATATTGAATCTCATACTATTGTTTTGTTAGTGTCTATTTCTCCCTTCGAATCTGTCATTATTTCCCTTGCATATTTAGGTCCTTCTATGTTGGGTGTATAAATACTAATAAATGTTATATCTTTGTGTTGGATTGACCCCTTTATTATTGTATGATGACCTTCCTTTTCTCTTTTTCCAGGCTTTGGCTTCAAGTCTATTTTGTCTAATATAAAGTATAGCTCCTCCTATACATTTTTGTTTCCATTTGCATGGAATTATCTTTTTCTATCCCTTCACATTCAGTCCATGTGTATCTTTAAATTTGAAGTGAATTTGGATGTCTGTTTCCTTCCCCAAGTTAGGAAATTTTTTAGTCATTATGTCTTAAAATAATCTTTCTTCCCTTCCCCCCTCTTTTCTCTTTCTGGGGTTCCTGTAGTGTGAGTGCTGTTCCACTCAGTGGTGTCTCTTAAGTTCCTTAAGCTATGCTTACTCTTTCTCATTCCTTTTTCTCCTTCTGCCCCTCTGCTTTCCTGTCTCTGAGTTTGCTGATCCTTTCTTTTACTTCATGTAGTTGCCCACTGACCCCCTCTACTGTATTTTTCAGTTCAGTTGTATTCTTTAGCTCTGATGTGTTTGGTAAGTTCTTGTATTTTTTATTTCTTTGTTGAAATTTTTCCTTTGCTTATGCATTGTTTTCTTTGTTGAATATCTTTACAGCCATTATTTTGACATCTTTATCAGGTAAATCACTTATCTCCATTTCACTAAAGTCTGTTTCTAGGGTTTTATATTGTCCTTTTTTTGGGAACATACACCTCATTTTTTTGTTTTCTTGTTCTTTTCATTTTTTATGATTCTTTATGTTAGTCTCCATGCATTTGATAAAATAGCCACCTCTTCTAGACAGAGGTGAAATCATGTAGAAGATGAAACTTATCCTTCCACTTGACCTTAGCGCTTGACTATCTCTCAAACTTTTGTGATTGTCCAAACACACTTCTTCATTCTTAGTAGCTCCCAGTAGTTGAGAGTGTGCCAAGATCTGTCCATGTTCCATAGGGGAGAATGTCACTCAGCACCCAGATGCACACTGGTTGAAAGTCAGACTCTCAACCAGCAGCTTTCACATTATGCAAAGATACCTCTTTCAGGGAAGGACTGATAGAATGGCATTTTTTTCTGCTCCCTTTGTGTTGAACCCTCAAAGGACAGCCAGTTGAGAACTGTTCCTTGTTCTTACCACACACAAACAGACACATATGCAAACACATGTGAAATACAAGGACATTTTTCAAGGTGATAGATATGTTTATTAACTTGATTATGGTGATGGTATTGGGGTGAATGCCTATATCCAAAGTTAATGAGAGACATATATATACACATATATATCACATACATGTGTAGTTTTTTGGTAAATCAGTTATACTTCAGTAAATCTCAAAATAAGAGATGGAAAAAAAAAGCTGTTTCTTGTTTGCTGCAGTCCTGTTGAACCCGTGGATACCAGCCTCGCTGGCCACTAGTTAAGCGATAGAGAGGTGCATTCCATGGGCAGCAGCTCAAAGCTAGTGCACCATATGAGTCCCTAAATCTTCTTTCAATGAGAGATACTGGTGAATGACCTGGAATAGGGCAGAGGGAGTGCGAAGATGGCACTAATTGGCCTAGGCTGGCTACTTTTACTCATGCAGCGGGAAAAGCCCAAGATGGTTGTTGTGCTCAAGGTTCTGATGTGGGCAAAGTGTGGTTTATCCAACTGGTGTCTTATACTTGTGTAGCTGCAGATACCTTGGATAACTTCAATGTGGTTCCTGGCTTCAGCATGAGTTTGGGACGGTGGTGCAAATGGGGTGGCTGCTATCATCAGCTAACTCAGAAACCTGTGGGACAAAGACTAATGAGATGAAAGGATCCATGATGAATCGTGGCCATTGGCTTCATCAGTGGTGAACTCTGCTAAGGTTGTATGCAGAGCAGATCTCTGTGAACCACCCATCCCTCTGATGCCTATTTGTTAAAAGTAGCCTCTGTGTTTCTTCCTTGTTACTAGCTGGCTCAATATGTCTCAGCTTTGCTTGTCTGGGTAGGTTGAAACTGAAGTTGGACTTTGTGTAATGACCCGAGAGGCTATTGAAGCTGGTTGTTCATGTGTCTGTTCTTTTCCTGGTGAGAGGAAATTTTTCCAGATTGGAAGTTCCTTCTTGGTGCTGAATGATGCCAACATAGGATATGGAATGATGTGGACAAGATGAACTTTTCTTTCTTTTCTTGTGCAATTATTCCGTTTTTTGTTGTTGTTCCATTGTGTTGCTGAAACTTACTAAATGTACCCTAGTGACATCCCAGAGCTGTTTTTGCTTATGGAGAGCTGTTCAGTAGTTGATCTTCAAGGGGAGACAGAGAAGCTAGGTTCTCCTATGTCACCTTTTTTTACACCACCAGAACTGTTACTTCTTTTTAATACATGTGTTTTTGTGTAACAGGTTACTCCTACTATTAACAAGATTACTTTGCTGGAGTATTAATATCAAGGGACATGACAGTATTTCAACCATGAAGTTTATATACATAAATTTTAGCTTATGATTTGTATTATATATAGTTCAGCCATATTTCTCCTAAAGTTTAGTTAAACATGTTTTTCCTTTTTCTTTGGCATAGTTTTGAATGGATTCATTCTAAGCAATGGTTAGAGTATGGACCCTATCTTTGAAATTATGATTGTTAACAGAGAAAAATAACAAATAATAACTATTCATAAGAGTGGTTTTTCAAAGAGATTTATTTAGTCCTTTTGCTATAAATATTAATATTTTACATATAAATTTAAATAAGTTGCATTTTGAATTGTAATGTGATGTAGTTTATATGTATGGGGAGTATATATGTTCCTTTAGTCTCTCATATTGGTTGATATTTCTCAGAAGCTGACCTAGACTTTCCTAAATCTGCTTTGATTTAATTACAAAGTGCAGTTGGTTGTTTTCTTAAGTTTGATCATTATATTCATTAGTGGGATAGTTAAGACCAATATTGTTAATTATACTTAAACTTGTGCATATATATGTATATATAAAAAACATATTTATATATTTTTCATAAATATTAGGTGTTAGAATGGCATATAACATATGGATACAGTTGTCAAATAAATGTTTTCAGGATTGATCAAGATAGTATTTGTATTCAACTTTGAAGAAATTCAGGTTGAGACAGTGAAAGAAAAAGTTCAAAATAATTTTTCTCTCCCTTATATAATTGGAGTTTGAAAGAGAAGTGGATGGATATTAGATATTGTTCAACATGTTTCTCTGAATGAGAATTTTTATGTAGTTAATGAAATGACCTTAAAATATATACATTTTACAGAACTATAGAATAGTGACTCTTCCATTATTTGAAAGATCGGTGTAGATATTTAAAAATCAGATTTTTGAAATGAGAGTTGATTTTTCATGTATTAAGGACATTTTCTTTTAAATTTTATTGCAAATGCAATAATCATACTATCAATCAGAACTCTCTATTAATTGATATATCTAAACTTACTTTACAAATATTTACTGATATCCTACCATATGTTGGGCACTGACAGTTCTTGGTGATAAGGAAACTTTAGGGGACAAAATAAGATGTTTGCACTCATGGAGCATACATTCAGGTCAGAGAGTCACCACCATCAAACAAATACACATATGTTAACATGGGTCTGAAGAAAAATAATACAGTGTGAAACACATCATGATTGAGAGTGATGTTGCTTTTTTATATATGATTGTAAGAGAAAGCTTGGAAGAAAAGTTATGACCAACCTAGACAGCATATTAAAGAGCAGAGACATTACTTTGCCAACAAAGGTCTGTCTAGTCAAGGCTATGGTTTTTCTGGTAGTCATGTATGGATGTGAGAGTTGGACTATAAAGAAAGCTGAGTGCTGAAGAATAGATGCTTTTGAACTGTGGTGTTGGAGAAGACTCTTGAGAGTCCCTTGGCCTGCAAGGAGATCCAACCAGTCCATCCTAAAGGAGATCAGTCCTGGGTGTTCATTAGAAGGACTGATGCTGAAGCTGAAGCTCCACTACTTTGGCTGCCTGATGCGAAGAGGTGACTCATTTGAAAAGACCCTGATGCTGGGAAAGATTGAAGGCAAGAGAAGAAGGGGATGACAGAGGATGAGATGGTTGGATGGCATCACCGATTCAATGGACATGAGTTTGAGTAAACTCTGGGAGTTGGTGATGGACAGGGAGGCCTGGCATCCTGCAGTTCATGGGGTCACAAAGAGTCAGACATGACTAGCGACTGAACTGAACTAAAGAAAAAGCTATGCTCGTCAGGTGACTCCTGAGAATATAACTAGAAGGAGTGAATTATTTAGATATATGAAGGAAGAGCATTCTAAGTGGAGGGATCAATAGATGCCAATCTCATGAAGCAGGAGTTTGCCTAGCAGGGAGGCCATCCATTGTGGCTAGATCCAAGAGAGCTTCAGGGAAGTGGATGATAGAAGTGACCTCGGAGGGGGGATCAGGTGTTCTGTAGTCTTGTTTGGCCTACATAAGCACATGGGTTTTACTCTGAGTGAGGTGGTGTGTTTTAGGTAGAAGAGCAACATAGAACCTATTGGAGTGTTTTAATCAGGTGGGTAGTTAGTCTTAAGTTTATGTTTTAAAGGGATCACCCTGACTGCAATGCAGAAAAGAGACTATTGGAAAGCAAAACTTGGAGCAGGGAGACAAGTTTAAGAGTCAGTTGTAATAGTCCAGGTGAAACTCAGTGAGTACTTAGAACAGGTTGTGAGATATAGTTTGATTTTGGAAATAATTCAGAGGTAGAACCTGTAAGAATTGAAGATGGCTTAGATATGAACTAAGAAGGAGGAAAGAATTAAAAATGAATTCAAGATTTTCAGGTCTAATCATCTGAGCTAATAGTTTTGCCAGTTTCTGAGGCAAAAAGGAACACTCTAGCATTTCTCCTAGCAGGAAGGAAGAGGACCCTGAAGGTATATATAGAGAAGTGGGAGCCTTGAAGTAGAGAAATAGGAATGGAGAGAAACAGATGACTCAGAATGTCTCTCAATTAGCAACATACCCTTTCTCATGTCAGTACTGTAACTCTTCTTCAGGATTTAGTCCATCTAGACTCACCTCTGTATCCATCCATCCATCCATCCTCCCATCTATTCATTCATTTAGTATTCAATTATATAGTTAAAAATTATTAAACTCCTCCTGGATTCTCGGTACTAGATTTAGTATGAAGGGATACAAAGATGAATAAGGCAGTCTGTGTTTATGAATCTCATTAATGAGTATGCAGACAGGAAAATAATTACTATAAAATGTGTTATTATGGAAACATGAACAAAGCATAAGCTTTGTAAAAACAAGTTTTATAAGGGAGCATGTGTATGGAGAGGAGGAGGAATGCCAGACTTTTTAGAAAAATGGAATATGTCAGTTTGAAATTTAAGAGGTTCTAACTTCTTGTTGGAAGTGAATTAGCATAGTGTCTGCCAGAGGGGACAAAGTTGTGGTGTATCTTGGATATTGAGAATAGTCTAGGTAAGTGGTAGAAAAACTTGGATTTGGAGGGGTCGGAGTGTTGTTGTAAAATAGTTTCTGATATATTAGGTCTGGACTGGGGTCTTTTACATTCTAAGATAGTCCTGTTGTAGCTGGTCCAGGGATTACCCTTTGATCAAGAAAAGACTAAATGGTTAAGTGGATTATACAGTTGAGAAAAAAAAAGTAGTATTTAAATTTTCCCATTTTTTGTATCCTTAATTTTTTTCAAATGGTTTTAGTAGTACTTTTCAGTGCGTGATTTTAGGGGACTTCCTGGGTAATTCAGTGTAAAGACTCCACCTGCGAATGCAGAAGATCGCAGGAGATGTAGGTTCAATTCCTGGATTGGAAAGACCTGCTGGAGGAGGAAATGGCAACCAACTCCAGTATTCTTACCTGGAAAATCCCATGGACAGAGGTGCCTGGACTACAGTCAGTCCTTGGGGTTGTGAAAAGTTGACTGAGCGACTAAGCATACACACATTTACACAATAGTAAGTAGCAACCTGAATTCTGAAATCTAGGTCCCTTATCTATGTTATGCTGAACAGTTTATTTAACTTTTCTAAGTCTTAGTTTTACCATTTGAAGAATGACATTTTAAATAGTACCTACCTCATAGCAGTTTTATGAAGATTATAGGAGGCAATGCATGATGGACATTTAGAGCAGTTCAATGTTACATCTTTTAAAAACACTTTTTATGTTTCAGGATATTTTTTCTGTATTGGTGGTGATTTATCTTCTCTTTTTCCTGATCTCACTTATAATCTGAATTATTGGTGAGCCAACTGACAGTCTTTGCCAGAGAAAAGGACAAAGCTAATTGGTTCATATGGGATTGAAACCTGTGACCTTTGATTTCTTAGCACCCTGCTCTTAAAACTAGCTGAATATGGAATGACTGCCTATTCTTATCTCAGAGTGATTGTTTATCTTTTCCATACAGAAGTACTGTTTCTTGCCTTGGAGGAATATATTGCAGTAGAGGACAGAAAAGAAACCTAAGCCTTAAAACTACTCTGTTTATCTGTGAATGAGATACACACCATGTGGCTAACAGCAGAACATAAGATTGTGAATTTTAACCAGAGGCTTGTTAATTTTTATTTCTTTTCACAAATACTCTGTTCCTTCTTTTCCTAGGTGATAGAGAATTGTCTTTTTGTGTGTTGTTTTACCTTATGTTTTCACTTTCTTTAAAAAAAAAATTTATTACTAAATATTTGAAATCTACCAAAGAATAAAGGTAATGTCTGTGTACCCACCAGTAGCTATCACCAACACCCTTGATGCTGCCTATATGCTACTCTCTGATCCCATCTAACTTCTTTTCTTGGACTTGTGTGATTAATCCCTGCCTGTTGAAACTATGTTTTGTTAAATAATATAAATGGTTATAAATCATATATTATTTCTGCAGCTTTTATTTAAATTTTAGCCATATCATAGTCTAGGTGTATCATGCTTTTCAACTGGATTTTTTTCTTTGAATTTTATTTTTGTAACATAACTCACTGTTCTTGAGTGTAGCAATAATTTTTTTTCCTTTTTAATGCAAGTCTGTTGTATGAATAAACTATAATTTATTTATCCACACTTTTTGTCAATGAACGTTAAATTTTTTTTTAACTATAGGAATGTTTACACACTCTGCTATGAACTTAAAGACTCATATGTAAAAGTCAAAGCTATAAGACTTTTAGATGAAAATATAGAAAAATATCTTCATGAGTTGAAGATAATGTAGGATTTATTTAAAAAGATACCATAAGCACCAAAGTTGAAACTATTGAGAAATTCAATGATATTAAAATGAGTAACTTCATTATTCAAAAGATACCACAGAAGTGAAAAGTTATAAACATACTTGCAAGAATTATAACTGATAGCTGAGATTGTTGGTTGATCTCCAATCTCATTTCCTCTTTTTGGAAATGGACACATATCTCCCAATATTTCAGGGCATATATTTCCAAATCATTTTTGCAATTAGATACCATGTGACCAAATAAGACATGCCAACAGAAATGATATGTACCACTTCTAAGTCTTATACATAAAAACTTCCTAAATGTGATTCTCTTGAACCTTTCCCCCTTCTTGTTGGCTGGAGTAGAGCTAATTTCAAGACAACTTTGGGAGACAAGTAAAAAGCTAGTGGATCAAAAAGACAAAAGGAGACAAAAATCACTGCTTGGAAAATGAAAATCCAAGTAATACTCGCACTGAACTCTTAAATGTAAATAAGAAACAAAAAAATGTTAAGCCTCAGAGATTTGGTTTTTTTCTTTGAATTTTATTTTTGTAACATAACTCACTGTTCTTGAGTGTAGCAATAATTTTTTTTCCTTTTTTATGCAACAGTCTGTTGTATGAGTAAACTACAATTTATTTATCCACACTTTTTGTCAATGAACATTAAATTTTTTTTTAACTATAGGAATGTTTACACACTGCTTCTATGAACTTTGTAGTACATGTCTCCTGACACACATATGCAAAACTTTCTCTAGGATGTATTGCTAAGGGTGAAGTCACCAATCATGAAATGTAAATATTCAAGCTTACAAGAAAATGCCAAATTATTTGCCAGAATGGCTGTCTTAGTTACAGATTTCTTGCTTAGATTCTTAAAAAAAAGTAACATATCTCATTTGATTTCATTTTGTATTTCTTTGATTTCTAATGAGCTCGAGCTTCCTATATTTACATTATGTGAAATACTTGTTTGTGTTCTTTGCCATTTTTTCTATTAGAATATTTATCTCTTTTTTGAAATTATTTTGGATACTAATCTTTTGTTATTATATGCATCTGTATTACATAAAATCAATCATTGCATGTATATATGGGCTCATATTTAAGTGGGTCAGCAGTTAGAACCGTACATGGAAAAACTGACTGGTTAAAAACTGAGAGAGGAGTATGACAAGGCTGTATATTGGCACCCTGCTTGTTTCACTTGTATGCAGAGTACACTGTGCGAAATGCCAGGCTGGCTGTATCACAGGCTGAAACCAAGACTGCTGGGAGAAAGATCAACAACCTCAGGCATACAGATGATACCACTCTAACGGCAGAAAATGAAGAGGAGCTAAAGAGACTCTTCATGGGGGCAAAAGAGAAGAGTGAAAAAGCTGGCTTGAAACTCTACATTCAAAAAACTGAAATCATAGCATCCAGTCCCATCACTTCCTGGGAAATAGAAGGGGAAGAGTGAAAGCAATGACAGAATTTATTTTCTTGGGATCCAGAATCTCTGTGGAAGGTGATTGCAGCCATGAAGTTAAAAGTTGCTTGCTTCTTGGAAGGAAAGCTATGACAAACCTAGACAATGTATTAAGAAGCAGAGACATCACTTTGTCGACAAAGGTACATATGGTCAAAGCTATGGACTTTTCCAGTAGTCATGTATGGATGTGAGAGTTGGACTATAAAGAAAGTTGAGCACCGAAGAATTGATGCTTTCAAATTGTGGAGCTAGAAGACTCTTGAGAGTCTCTTGAACAGCAAGGAGATCACACAAATCAGTCCTAAAGGAAATCAGTTCTGAATATTCTTTGGAAGGACTGATGCTGAAGCTGAAGCTCCAATACTTTGGCAACCTGATGCAAAGAGCCAACTCATTGGAAAAGACCCTGATGCTGGGAAAGATTGAAGGCAAAAGGAGAAGGGGTGTGACAGAAGGTGAGATGTTTAGATAGCATAACCAACTCAATGGACTTGAACTGGAGCAAACTCCAGGTGATAGTGAAGGATAGGGGAGCCGGACGTGCTGCAGTCCTTGGGATCACAGAGAGTTGCACACAGCTTAGCGACTGAACAACAAATTTGCGTTGGGTGATTTTTTTTTTTAATCTCTGAAAGAACAGCATTGTATTCATCATTGTAGCTTTATAGACTGCGCTGGGTCTTTATTGCTCGTTGTGGTGTGCAGGGGCTACTCCTCGTTGTAGTGTGATGCCTTCTCATTGTGATGGCATCTCATACTGTGGAGCACAGGCTCTAGGCATGTAGGCTCAGTAGCTGTGACTCATGGGCTCCAGGGTGCAGGCTCCATAGTTGTGGAGCAGGGGCTCAGTTGTTCTGCAACTTGTGGGATCTTCCTGGACCAGGGATCGCATTTGTGTCCCCTGCATTGGCAGGTGGATTCTTAGCCACTGGACGACCTAGGAAGTCCCATTAAGGTCTTACATCCCTTTATTAGATATGT